>NC_090725.1:50971696-50976696 GCF_036898095.1 Palaemon carinicauda | reverse complement strand
TATATATATGCATATGCATATATATATATATATATATATATATATATATATATATATATATATATATATATATATATATATATATATCTGGGGGATACCTTAACGTAGTGAAAGAGTTTGTGTAGCGACATAATTAGCAAAGCTATACTTGTGAGAGCCACCCATACTAGGTTGGTTTGCTGTAAGAGATCAGACAAAAGTCTCCTACCATCAACAATCAGCAATTGGCCAGCGTGGGGATGAAAACTGGCAAAACCCCAGACATGAAGGAGGACATGTCTGACACCTTGGTCCTGCGGTGGACTGGAAACGGTTGCGTTTGTTGTTGTTGTATTTCCTCTTTATTGTATAAGGGAGATAAGGCCCAAGGTCTTCATCAGTTCGCTTATTAAACGGTAATGTCTTTTGTATATTTGTTGGAAAAAAAAGAACGATTCCTGTGTGATATCGAAGAAATTTGGTCTTATCCTATGTTCGTGTACCTTAATGCTTGTTGAGGTGTAGACCCAAATGGTATTTTTCCTTTGTTTTTTTTTAAAAAGACTGCAGACTTCTTAGCTCCAACGTTATCTGTTATTTTGCTTAAGTTAACAAGAAGAGGTTCTTTTAGCACTAGTTGGAGAGTTGGTAATGCTACTCCATCATGTAAATGCGTTTGCAGTAGCTCAAGTCTTGCTTAATACCGCCAAATTTTCATAACTCCCTTATTGTCTATTGCTTTTTTAATGTCTTTTTTGCAAAACATCTAAACAGGTTTGCTGAAGATAATCATCTATTTCCTAGTTTGCAATTTGGTTGTCGTAAAGGCTTGGGGCAAGTGATGCCTTTCTTACAATCTCCATTGCTGTACAGAAATCCCTTGATTGCGGTCAGGAAGTTCGTATGATTGGCTTTGGTTTTAGTGCTGCATTTGACCGTGTTAATCATGAGGCCCTCGTTTTCAAATTCAAACAATTGGGAGTGGGTACGTCTTTTCTTAGCATCATTATTGAATTTTTAAGTAATAGATCGCAGAGAGTTGTAGTTTATGGGCACCATAGTGAGTATAGGAATGTGATATCTGGTGTTCCTCGGGGTAGTGTTCTTGGCCCATTACTTTTCATACTATATAAACATGACATGTAGTTTGGCCTAGAAAACAAGCTCGTTGCATATGCAGATGATGCTACTCTGCATCAATTCCTTCTCCTGAATGTAGATATAGGGATGCCGGATCCCATGAAAGAAATCTAGCTAAAATTAGTGCATGGTGCACATTATGGAGCATGAGTTGAATTATAACAAAACTCAAAGCATGATTGTAAGTAGGTTGAGAAAATTTGGCCCATCATCCGGATTTCAGCATTGATAATGTTTCTTTAACTATTTATGACTCTCGACAGGAAATTTGCTTTTGGGCAACATATTAGGTCTCTCTTCTTCATTTGCACACAAAATAAAAATTGGTTTATTGAGAAAGTCTTACAAGATTTTCGGTGATAAATTTATTCTGAAGTGTTTAAATTTTTTCTTTCTTCCTTGTTTAGAGAATTGTTTCCCTGTATGGTCTTAAGCTGTTGATTCTCATCTTAATTTGTCGGACGGGAACTCAAGGTCTATTAGATTTGTTATTCCTGATCTAGATATTAATCTGAGACACAGTGGCTAAATAAGTTCTTTGTGCATGTTGCATAAGATTTTTTATAATTATGACCATCCTTTATCTTCATATCTTCCCAGACACTAAGATACTGTTTGCAATGTTAGGTATCCAGTTAATTCTAATAGTCTTGCCTTGCTCCATCATGAGGCTCAGTACTGCATAGTATTATAAAAGTTTCATTCCGGTTGTAACCAAATTTATGGAATGATCTTCCTAATCGAGTAACTGACTGAACTTCAAAAGTTCAAACTTGCAGCACATGTTTTTGTTTTGAACATGCAGACATAAGTTTCTTTTTTCATAACTTATATCTAAAAGATCTGTTTTAATGTGGTTACTGCTCTTAAAATATCATATTCAATTGTTCATCATTTCTCATATAGTTTGTTTATTTCCTTATATCCTCTCATCACTTGGCTATTTTTCCCTGTTGGACCCCTGGGGTTATAGCATCCTGCTTTTCCAACTAGGGTTGAAGCTTAGCTAATAATAATAATAATAATAATAATAATAATAATAATAATAATAATAATAATAATAATAATAATAATCCTTCAGAAGGTTATTAAGGTTATAATTTAGTATTTTCGACCATAACAATCAGCTGCCTGTCTTACATAGGAGAAGAAGCACAAGCAATAAGAATGTTGAAGTGGTGGAGATATGACTAACACTTTTTCATTAACATCGCCACTGTCATCAAGTCAGCAGGAGGACCATTTACAGCTGGCTTAATTTTCTTTACATACAACAAAATTTATATTCAATCACACTTTCGGTGGAAACAAGCTATTCTGAAATAAAGCGAAACTTTGAATGACAATGTTGCACATTTAGTTTTTGTAATTTGGTCGGTAAAATATAAACTTATCTTTTTGTATCAAAACAATTTCATGAATGACAACAATACACCAAACGCCTTCAATAAATAAAGATTAATTGCTAAATTCCAACCAACAGCTGCAGACCAGGAAGTATAACCTAAATGTAAAAAAATACTCTTCTTTTTTTACATATATATGTATATGTATATATATATATATATATATATATATATATATATATATATATATATATATATATAATGTATATGTATATGTATATATTTATATATATATATATATATATATATATATATATATATATATATATATATATATATATATACATATACATATTTATATTTATATATATATGTGTGTGTGTGTTTGTGTGTGGATCATGGCCATGGAAGGAAAAATGAAAAGACTTTATTGGAGTTAGTACTTTCGTCCATTATGAATTTCAACAGACGAAGTAGTAATTTTCCTTCAATCATTTTTCCTACCGTGGCTAGTTACATTTTATACTCATCACGTATCAGCTTTCTTGATTTCCACACACACACACATATATATATATATATATATATATATATATATATATATATATATATATATATATATATATATATATATATATATATATATATATATATATATATATATATATATATGCGTGTGTGTGTATGTATGTATGTATGTATGTATGTATATATATATATATATATATATATATATATATATATATATATATATATATATATATATATATATATATATATATATATATATATATATATCAACCACCACCAGCAGACATTAGCAGCCCCTGGCGCAGCAGTACTCATCAGTTAACTCCTTGGGCCAACAAAATCCGTGTTTGTGCTTTTCCCCTTTCTCTTCGACAAACCCAGACCCTAACGAAGTAAAGTTAGCAAATATTTTTTGCTGAAATATCTCGTGAGCGTTCCCCCTCAGACAACAACCAGGACCGAAAAGGAATGGTGAGAAAGTTATTCTGTAAATGTCGAATATCAGGATTTTCTACTGATTTTTTTCTATTAGGTTTGCTGATTCTTTGAGAGAATAAAATGCTGATTATTATTATTATTATTATTATTATTATTATTATTATTATTATTATTATTATTATTATTATTATTATTATTAGCTTAGCTTCTATTATTATCACTAATATTATCATTAATATTAGCTAAGCTATTATTATTATTATCATTATTATTATTATTATTATTATTACTATTATTATTATTATTAGCCAAGCTACAACCTTAGTTGGAAAAGCAGGATGTTATAAGCCCATGGGCTCCTATATTAAAATTACAATCCAGTGAAGAAAGAAAATAAAGAAATAGATATACTACAAGAGAAGAAATTAACAAATAATATGAAGTACTTTAAGAATATTAAAAAAGTAGCTTTTGAAGTTCCTGATATCGTTAGTTTTCAAAACTGTAAAATATTCAAAATCAAAATATAAGAGAAGTTTATCATTCGAGTAACAATCATCCAAGACTATAATCATGCAAAAAAAAACTAAATTTTGTAACCAAATATTTAAACAATAATACTACAGTAAATATTGTAACAACTACGAAAATTCCATATTGAATATATAAGAAATTAAAATTTAAGCTTCAAAGTAATTGATCTCCGATCCTTTCTCTTTTCTTGACCACCAAACTTTCCCCAATCATCTCTATTCTATGCCAACCCTTTCTGTTCGTTTTCACCACCCTACCTCCAAATCCTTCCTTTCTTTTCTACCAAATTACCCCAAATTTTTTCCTCTTGTCCAACATAAGTTATCTCTAACCTATTCTGTTTTTGTGTACCACACTATCCCCTAACTATTCAGTTCTTGACCACCACAATATCTCCCATCCTTTCAAAAGTATACAGCACTTCCGCTTTAGCCATTCTGTTCTTGTTTACCAAAGTATCCCCAATCCTTTTAGTTCTTGTCCTACTCACACCCCATAATCCTTTCTATTATCGTCGATCACACTGCCTACAATTCTTTCCTATCTTCCTCACCATACTAACCCCAGTCCTTACTTTTCTAATCCATCAAAAGACGCCAATGCTTTCCGTTCTTATCCACCACATTACTTCCAATCCTTTCTGTTCTTATCCACCACATTACTTCCAATCCTTTCTGTTCTTATCCACCACATTACTTCCAATCGTCTCTGTTCTTGTCCACCACAATGCATTACCATAAACCTTTTCCGTTCACTTCCACCATATACCATTAATCCATTATGTTCTTGGCTATAGCCTCCCTGTGTATGGTGTTGCCAATCACAATGGCAATATACCAATGGCAAAATGATGTTTATTGCCAAATTATTATCATTATTATTACTGGCTATGCTACAACCCTAGTTGGAAAAGCAAAATGCTACAAGCCCAATGGCTCCAACAGGGAAAATAGCCCAGTGAGGAAAGGAAACAAGGAAAAATAAAATATTCTAATAACAGCAACAACATTAAAATAAACATTTCCTATGTAA
>NC_090725.1:50956696-50961696 GCF_036898095.1 Palaemon carinicauda | reverse complement strand
TATTCTGTAAGGAGAATTGATATAGCATTTTATTTGAACCCTGACAGTGTCAAAATACCTCATAAATTGCCCAAATGAAGGAAAATTCTTTCCTATCAAAAACATTCAGCATTAAATGTCCTTTTGCTTTAATGATGATGATAAAACGTTATTATTATTATTATTATTATTATTATTATTATTATTATTATTATTATTATTATTATTATTATTGTTGTTGTTGTTGTTGTTGTTAGCTAAGCTACAACCCGAGTTGGAAATGTAGGATGTTGTAAGACCAAGGGCTCCAACAGGGAAAAATAGCCCAGTGAGAAAAGTAAACAAAGAAATAAATAACCTATACGAGAAGTAATGAACCATCAACATAAAACAGATCTTTCATATATGAACTGAATAGAAACCTTGCATTCTCCAGTTATTACTGAGAGCGCATTAATAGATTCTAAAAGGCTTGAAGGCAAAGCATCCAAAGCTGTGTGTCTGGTAAGAGCTTTGATGAACGATTAAACAAAAACTTTGCTGCTCCCGAAAGGAGGACGAAGGAGCCTTCTTTAAGCAACTTATAAATTCCTAATTCAAGGGGAAAATGTTTGGCGTTGCTCGGAGTGAAGCGAATATTTTTTTGCATTTGATTGTTTGGGCTTTTAATGAAGGAAGATGAGCGGAGAAGTACAGACTTCTTTTGAGAAAGAGAAAAATATGAATGTGTAAGAGAGTAAACAAATGAAGAAGGGCAACACGAAGAAACGATGAATATTATCATAGAGAATATTACCATTAGTTGACTCATGGTCATGAGTGAACAAGTAGTTATGAACCATGAATAATAGTCACGCTCATATATACGATAATAGAAAAACCTATTTATGTATGCCATTGCATGTTTTGTACTGTTGGAATTTTTGGCCATTGTTCCCCTCAGCCGTTAGTATACAAGCTCTTTATCTTTTTGAATAAAGTCAGTTACATTCACCTGGCCTTTCTGTTAGTCCCTAATAGCTATTTTGCAATATTGGTGACCGCTGGTGGACCAGTTCCCCAATGCCTTTTCGCTCACTGCTGAACCCTACCTTTTTTACAATGTTACTCATTGATAACACTACCGCTCTTTGCCACCAGCAAAGTGTTTGCCTGGTTCCAGTGCCCCAAAGTTCAGTGACTCATTCAAGCAGCAACACAGACTATATCCTTGTGGCGATCTCCGAGAACACCTTCCAAAATCTACGATTGGCATTGCAACCAATGGGACACCCCAATAGCATATGATGTCCTCAAAACATATCTCCTGAAGCATTACTCACCATTGCCAGCAATCCTTATCGCCAAACTTTTTCAATTCTGTCAACAGCCATTGGGGGACCAAAAGTCTTCAGTCGCCCTCAGGCAAATGACCAGTATCGCTTGCCTGAATATTACCACAAACAGCTCTCCTTGGGAAATGAACCTACTTCGCGCCCATTAAATACCATGCATACCCAAACCTGTACGCTACACCATCCCTGCTGTCAATACCTTGCCAGCATTCCCGATCTCGATACCTTGCCCATGAAGGACCAGATGAACAAAATCGACTCCCTTATGGGCAGCTAGTTCGCCACCTTCAAGACCCCCATCAACGCCTACACTCCTGACAAAGAGGACAACCCTTCAACACTGACTGGAGCGGTTAAGACACAGGCGCTAGCCCGGTGGCTTGTCGGAGTGAAAACAAAGCCACCCACCAACCACCTATTGTCCCCCTTGCTCACATCCTAACCAACATCCTCTACAGCTATTTGCTGACGCCCATCAGTCGCAGTCCTGCTACTACCACTACAGATTCGGAGCTTCCGTGAAAAAAATTGCAGATGGTTATCAGTAGCCAGAAAACATGTAAATAGGCCATCGCTTGTGGCAGTGGCTACCCCTGTCACTAATATTTTCTTTTAACATGATGCAGGTATAGGCATGGGGGTTTTGGTAGACAATGGTGCTTGCTGTTCTCTTCTACCAAGGAAATTCTCTAAGACACAACATAGTAATTCTAAACCTGCATACTTCTGCCTGATAGCTGCCAATGGATGTGAGATCCCCACACATGGATACGAGACATTCACACTATTGTTTAAGAGTGCCAAATACCATTAGAAGTTCTCGTTGAAGACATAACATTGCTAATACTTGGTGCAGATTTCCTTGCTTATTTCCACCTCTTGGTTGATGTGGCACATCGACATTTAGTCAGCGCAGGCTCATACTCGTCGACACTTCTTTAACCCAGCCCCTCCGACCTTACACTCCGCATCAGCACAGCCACAGATGCCTACTCCCACCTCCTCATGTCATACATGGAAGTTCTCCGTCCAGAATTTGTGCTAAACACCCTCGGTTCTCACCAAGTATGATATTTATCAACTTATCAAGATGACGGGGCCCACAGTGTTTTCCAGACTCAGGCGTCGAGCCCCAGATCATTTGGCAGTCGCTAAATAAACGTTCACTGAAATGGAAGAAATGGGCCTTTTCCAAAGGCCTCAAGCCCATGGTCATCATTCTAACACAGCATCCTGAGGAAAGATAGCTCCCTGCACCATTGAGGAGTTTACAGGAGTGTGAACATGGAGACAAGCGAATCAATACACCCTCCCTAAATCGTCAACGTTACCTCCTACTTGGACAAAGCGAAGGTGCTCTCCACTCTCAAGCTCCTGACAGGGTATCATCACGTGCCCATGAACCCAGATGACATCTCCAAGACCATCATCACCAGACCCTTTGGTACATACACATTCAATTACTCTTGTTTTAGCCTTTATAATGCTGGAACCACTTTTCAATGCCTCATGGATGGCACCTAAGGGGACCTGTCATTCTGTATATGTTAAGAAAATGACATATTTGTGTTCTCTTCCTTCAAAGAGGAATACCTCCATCACCTACACATCGTTCTCGACTACCTAAAACAAAACGGTCTTGTAGTCCGGTACGACAAGTGTACCTTTAGCACCAATGAAGTATCATTCTTAAAGCCCCACATTACTCCTGAAGGCGTCCACCTCCTCCCTGAGTAGGTATCAGCTGCTCAAAACTTCCTCACCCCCTCGACCATCAAAGCACTGCCAAAATTCTACGGCATGATAAACTATTATTACCAGTTCCTTCCAGCCATCACAGCCAGTCTTGCCCCAATCTACGCCCCTCAAGAGCAAGCCAAAAGACCTCAAAATGGTGGCCCCTTAAGGAAGCTCCCTTCTGCAATGCAAAAAATACACTGTTAACTGCTGATGCTCTTACTTTTTCTATCCCACATACCCTTCCTTCTCTCCACCAGTGATATCGCTATTGATGCAGTACTCGAGCAGGTGGTCAACAGCTTTCCCCACCCTTTGGCCTTCTTCAGCAGAAAACTGTCCAGAGTGGAATCAGCTACTCTACCTTCGACCACGATAACACCACTTCTTAGAGGGTACACCCTCCGTCACTGGTATATGACTTCACTCAACAGTCCTTCGCCTTGTCCACCCATTTGCCCCGACACCTATCTGGTGTGGCTTAAGGTAACAGCACCCATTAACACGTCAATGGGAAAATGAATCCCGTTGCCAATGCCCTGTCAAGAAACACACTGTCTGGCATTCAACTGCTGGTATTGGGTCACAATGCCTCGGAAGAAGCCAAGGGAAAGGATCCAGAGTACCAAGCATGCAGGACATCCTACACAACCCTCCAATGGGATGACGTCGCCCTCGATATCACCAATGCCTCCCTCCGATGTGACAGTAGTACTGGTATGCCACGACCATGGATACCTATCCTTATGCGCCGACAGGTATTTGATTTCATACATGGCCTCTCACATCTCTTGTACAGATCTACAGCGCAGCTACTAAAGACGAAGTTCATTTAGCACAGCATTAATAAGGATGCTAAGGATTGGATTAGCACCTGCACTTTATGTAACCATTCAAAAGTACATTTACACATGGATCTAAGAGTGGGCACATTTCCTCAATCACAACATAATTTTGCCCATATTCCCGTTGACGTAGTATGTCTCCTACTCATTGACCTAAACAACACATACAGAAAGATTTGAACATCACAATGCTCCGACACTAGCAAGACACTGCTGACACCCAATATCACGAGCCTTTGCCTCGTTATCTGTTGCAAATCGAAGGCTCTCTTAATTAACATTTGGGGAAAAGATGACTGGGCCTCCATTGATCACCTAAACCTCTGTATCTCCTGCAAATTACCCACTTACAGTTTTTCTCTCTATGGCAGGGCACCCTTTTTCATGTATGTCTGTAAGACGTGTATTTCATACACGCTCATATACTGTAATACTATTGATTTTTTTATCTCTTGCTCTCTCCTGCACTCATAATATAAAAACCTGCGTAAGCTTGCCATTGCATTTTTTACACGGCTGGAATTTTGTGCCATGTTGGCCTCAACCATTTGTATATAAGCTAGTTATCTTGTTGAATAAAGTTAGTTACATTCACCTCGTCTTTCTGCTAGTACGTAAGAGCCACCTTGCGACAGATTATACTTAAAGATATCTTATACATAATCAAAACAAACCAATGTATAATAAAATCAAACGATACATAATAATTTACTTCTTTATTTGGTAATAACTGAAGTAATATCTGAATAAAATCTGAAATGGCCAAATGTTTTATAAAGAACTTTCGAATCTTGTCCACTTCATTGATAGATTTACCGAGTAACTATTGCCATTGGGCTTTTAATTTCCCTTGTTCACTTCGTACACGCTGCTAAAAGAACTATTTATTGACTGTAACTTTTGCTGATGCCGTGTTCACTTTAGCTAAATAACATTTCATATTAATAGCCATAAGGCAATAATTCAGCAAGCATGAGTGATAGAATCTAATATTTTCTTAAAAGGCATTTGTACTTAATGAACGTGGCAAAGGAAAGCAACTTGGTTGTTTGAGGAGACAAGAAAAGTTGTCAAATTAAGACCATCTTGTTATTCAAATAATTCT
>NC_090725.1:50929196-50951696 GCF_036898095.1 Palaemon carinicauda | reverse complement strand
ACGTGGATTTTCATACATTCAATATGAACCAATTTTGAAGTCTCTGTGAAAACGATGTCCAAACGTATGGCTGATTACTAAATATGCGCGTTTTGCTCGTCCGTGTCCTCGACCTTTGACACTCCAAAATCTAATCTTTTCCAGCTCTTTACATAAAAGTTTAAAATCCTTGCAGGTTTCATTACTTTACGGTTCAAATTGTGGCAATACGGTTGATGACCGTAATTTTACCTTTTAATTGACCTTGACCTTGGACCCAACCTTGACCTTCGACCTTATCATGTATAAATTAGCGTGGATTTTCAAACATTCATATATGAACCAAGTTTGAAGTGTCTGTGACAATGAGGTCCCAACTTATGACTGAGTTTCGTGAATTGGACATTTTGCTTGGCCGTGACTTCGTCTTCCAAAATTTAACCATTTTCAGCCTTTTACATAACAGTTACACCCTGCAAGTTTCATCAGTCTACTATTGAAATTGTGGCCAGGAAGGTGTTCACAAACACACACACACAAGCACACACACAAAAACGGAGTAAAACATAACCTCCTTCCAACTTCGTTGGCGGAAGTAATGAAATGACACGTCCCAATAATTGTTATATTCACTAGCCTCGAAGTTTAGTTAAAATGTCTATGAACAATATCATTAAGAATTTGTTATATAATTCCTAATGAATTTTAAATAATATTCGAAACACAGATATAACTTTAACAAAACACATTCTAAATCCTTTTTCACAGAACTGAAGGAGAAAAGGATAATCCTCTCAATAGAAAAACCGATTGTGGTTTCTAAGAAATTGTTGTCCCTTTTAAGACCTCAGCCAAACAAATCTACTACTCGTCATGCTCGGTACTACCAAAAGCATGTTTGCGTGCGTGACTCAAGATAAAACGGATTAAGAAAGGTCAGTTGCGTCAGTTAATGAGAGCAAAGCTACTATTTCTCACAATGAAAGATTTCCTACTATGGACATGCAACAACAATATCAAGAACCCAGTAAAGTAACGATTTTAAGTTTGAACTGTTTAGCTAATTCTAAAAGTGATCGATGAGTAAAGAGTTACAATCATTATTTTAGATTTATTGATTAATTTATTCATTCAACTTTAAACAGTTTAGTTGCCTTTTCTTCCGATTTAAATCGTATCCATTGATATTCTTCCTATTTTTCTCCGCTTCTTAATTTTCTTTTGATTTTTTTTTTTTTTTTTTTTTTTGGCTTCTCTTAATTGTTTCCCATTTTTTCTCGGCTTCTTTCAATTTTTTTCATTTTTTTTTTTTTGCTTCGCTTATATTTCCTTCAATTTTTCATTGCTTCTCTTTAAATTTCTCTCATTTTTTTTTTGGCTTCTCTTAAATTTCTTCCATTTTTTTTTTTTTTTTTTTTTTTTTGGCTTCTCTTAAATTTCTTCCAAGTTTTGTTCACTTGACTTAAATTTCTATAATTTTATCTTTTCGTCTCTTAAATTTCTTCAAATTTTTCCTTGCGTCTCTTAAATTTCTTCACATTTTTCTTTGCTTCTCCTAAATTTCTCCCAATTTTCTTTTACTTATCTTAAATTCTATATATTTTTCTTTGCTTCTCTTAAATTTCTTCACATTTTTCTTTGCTTCTCTTAAATGTCTTCAAATTTTTCTTCTCTACTCTTAAATTTCTTAATTTCTATCTTTACTTCTCTTAATCAAAACCAGATAAAATATGCTTGTTTGGGCATTTAGATATAGGTTAAGAATCTTAATAAACTAAGAGATATTGTCTTAATGAAAATCATATTTCCAGATCATATATTATTGTCCTCCAGAGTTTTGCAAGATTTCTTTCTTTTTCATTTACCTCTGACACAATTCATCTAATTGAGCACACTAGCTTCATGATTGAAACCTAAATGTAGGATAAAGACTGACATTAGATCTGATGGAATTTTGCTTTTAGAAGGAAAGTCTACTAAGCCGATCAACCCCGATTCATCAGTAGTGCCATAGCACCGATAAAATCAATTGATTCAGGTTTCAGGGATTTCCTTTAATTTGATTTCAGAGATTGTCCTGAATTACTATTCAGGGATTTCCCTTAATCAGATTTAAGGGATTCCCCATAATCATATTTTAGGGATTTCCGTTAATCAGAGTTCAGGGATTTCCATAATCTGATTTCAGGGATTTCCCAAAATCACATTTCAGGGATTTCCTTTAATCATCATATTTTAGGGATTTCCCTTAATCAGATTTCAGGGATTTCCCTTAATCAGATTTTAGTGATTTCCCTTAATCAGACTTCAGGGATTTTCCTTAATCAGATGTTAGGGATTTCCCTTATTCAGACTTCAGGGATTGCCCTTAATCAAACATCAGGGATTTCTGTTAATCATATTTTAGGGATTTCCCTTAATCATACTTCAGGAATTTCCCTTAATCAGACTTCACGGATTTCCCATATTCAGACTTCAGGGATTTCCCTTAATCAGACTTCAGGGATTTCCCTTAATCAGACTTTACGGATTTCCCTTAATTACTACTGAGGGTGTGCCTTTAATTACTACTCTCTAATTGCCCTTAATTACTACTCAAGGATTTCCCTTTATAATATTTTAGGGATTTCCCTTAATCAGACTTCAAGGATTCCCCTTAAGACATCTACCAATACTCCTTCATCTACACACCTGATCTCTGAATGGCCGTTTTCAAAAGGTACCCCACAACACTTCATTAAGAGATTAATTCTCCTAGGATATAATACGATTGACTTCAAAGTCAATCTATAAAAATAAAGAGAATGAAATGTTCAAAAGGCATCGATTAGTGACTCAGGTGTCGAACTCGACCCCCGAGATTATCAGGCGTGACTAGACTCAGGTGTGATGAGAAGCAGCGACTGTAAAAAAAAAAAAAAAAAAAAAAATCGGGTGTGTCGAGATTGCAGTGAAAGGACCCAAAGTGTGAGTCACAGAAGAGCCAGGTGCGAAGGGGTTTTCCCCCTCGTAAGCGCTTGTGCGAACGTTGGCGGGTTAATTCGTTTGAAAAGGGGATATACTGAATATAAAATAATAGATAGAGTTTTTTTTTTACAATGACAGATATTGTCAATAGAAGACTTGCGTAACTGCTTCATCGGGGTCTTTTTTAAACGCTTTGAAATTGAAACGAACTTATCAATCTCTCAATTAAAACCGATCTCTCTCTCTCTCTCTCTCTCTCTCTCTCTCTCTCTCTCTCTAAAGTTCAAACACGTGATATAATTAAGCATGCATTTCACACATCTCTCTCTCTCTCTCTCTCTCTCTCTCTCTCTCTCTCTCTCTCTCTCTCTCTCCAAAGCACACACACAAGTGATATAATTACGAGAGCATTTCACAAATCTCTCTCTCTCTCTCTCTCTCTCTCTCTCTCTCTCTCTCTCTCTCGGATACAAACTGGAATTGAAAAGATAGAACACCTCTCAATGTGGTAATTTCTTAACATACAAAACAACACATACATGGAACAGAGTTCTAGCGCATGTAGTGAACAGTAACACGGTAAACAAGTTCAAGAATAAGTTAAACAAGATCATAAAAACTCTCTAAACGTTCAAACCAAATCACCCTACCCAAGAGCAAATGTTGTCTCCCAAGGACTAAAAAGTCTTTGAGACATCCAAAATCCTTGTAACTCTCTCTCTCTCCTCTCTCTCTCTCTCTCTCTCTCTCTCTCGCTCTCTCTCTCTCTCTCTCTCTCTCTCTCTCTCTCTCTCATACAGGAACAAAAAAATTGATATAATACAGTATCCATTTAAATTTCTCAAAACATTTCAACTCTCTCTCTCTCTCTCTCTCTCTCTCTCTCTCTCTCTCTCTCTCTCTACCTAATTAACAAAAAGTAAGGAGAGCTAGCCATGAAGGGCTCTTACCTAAAAAAAAAAAATACTTACTTGGACTACACAAAGTTTTTTTTTTTCCTTTTAGATACTAAAACAGATGAAAAAGTAACTATTTTCGGGTATTGTAAAATACGTGAAATGTAATTAGTCATTTCTTAATACTTAAAACAGTACAATTGAGGATTTGAGTTTCCACCCAAAATAATTCTTAATTGATCAAAAATAATTTTCTTAATTTATCAAAAACGATTTTTTTAATTTATCTAAATTAATTTTCTTAATTTGTATAAAATGATTTTCATAATTTATATAAAATAGTTTTCCTAATTCATATAAAATAATTTTCTAAATGTATATAAAATAATTGTCTTAATTTATGTAAAATTATTTTCTTAATATATCTAAAACAATTTTCTTAATTTACCTAGAATAGTTTTATTAATTTATCTTAAATAATTTTGTTAATCTATCTAATATAAATTTCTTAATTTTTTAGAATAATTGTTCTTATATTTAGAATAATTTTCTTATGTAAAATAATTTTCTTAATTTATCTAAAATATTATTCTCAATTGATGTAAAATAATATTTTGATTTATCTAAAATAATTTTCTTAATTCATCGAGATCAATTTTTCTTAATTCATATAAAACAATGTTCCTAATTCACCTAGAATAATTTTCTTAATTTATCTAAAATTATTTCTTAAATTTATCCAAAATAATTTTCTTAATCTATCTATCTTTTCATTTTGATCAAATTACGAAAATTAGAGAATTTCTCTTCGGCAGCCTTAATCGTTTTCATATTTGCTTACGTCACTACCAAGAGTCTCTGGTCGCTAATTTCTCTCTGGTAATCGATTTTCTCCAAGCTTCCAGTGGACGTCATTATGTGGTCGTCAAGATATCGAACGTATTCTCTCTCTAATAGAATAATGCCACTAAAATTCCCCCATCTCTCTCTCTCTCTCTCTCTCTCTCTCTCTCTCTCTCTCTCTCAAATAACATAATGCAGCTATAATCCTCTCTTTTTCAAATAAGAAAATACACGAGTAGATATCAATGTCTCTGTCCCATTCTCTTTGAAGGCTACAACATATTTAGAATCTCTCTCTCTCTCTCTCTCTCTCTCTCTCTCTCTCTCTCTCAAATTTGAGAAATATAGTTGAATAAGAGAATATAGTTGTCATTGTGTCTTTTAAAGGCTAACAAACGTTTAGAGCGCTCTCTCTCTCTCTCTCTCTCTCTCTCTCTCTCTCTCTCTCAAACAAGAGAATATATAGGGAAATAAGAGAATATAGTTATCAATGCCTCATTTAAAGGCTAACAAACGTGTAGAGCTCTCTCTCTCTCTCTCTCTCTCTCTCTCTCTCTCTCGTCTGGGTTACGCGTGTTGGGAGGTCCCCTACCTCCACAGTACTCCATACCCCCCACCCCCACCCCCATCACTCAAGAGACGGTCGAGGGCCTTCTCCAGCCTACTCCAAATTATGCCAGACATTTTTTTCCTTCGTCTTTTGTTTGTGGATAATTCTTTCTTCACATTTCAAAAGAATTCTTAAAGACGTTTCGAATCGGACTGAAAAGGTACATCGATTAGAAAAGAAATTATTGGTGTGAGGTGGATGTAGACGAAAGATAGAGAAAAGACTGATAATTGTATGAGGAAAAAGAAATATGAGAAGGGTGAAGACGAAAGAAGACACTGATAACTGTACGAGGAAAAATAAATATGAAAAGAGTGAAGACGAAAGATAGATATAACACTGATGATTGTATGAGAAAAAATGACTAAATGATATCGAAATAATACAGAAAATATGCTATATAAAATGAGAGTAATAAGAAAGAACAAGTAATAAAAGAAAAAAATATGAATATTATAATGTCGAATGAAACAAATCAAACACATTCAAGATATGAGGTTAAAAAAATTATAGAAAAAATAATGAACAAAAGGAAAGACATAAAGTTAAAAACATTAAAATATAAATATAACATTGCAAAAAGTTCAAAAAAAAAAAAATTAATTTATGGAAATGCACAATTATGGAGTTACAAAGAATGAACAATAAAGGCCAATTGGGAGTCTTTCAAGATTACAAAAAGAAAAAAAAAACTGTAAGGAACAATCATCAATTTAGAAGAGAGAGAGAAAAAACTTGAGAGAAACAGATAGAGAGAGAAAACCCCCGAGAGAGTACTACACTGGTAATGTTAAAGTGTGTCGAGACTCCAGACTTCTACTGAAGAACCTCTTGTCAACAGTTGAGAGAGAGAGAGAGAGAGAGAGAGAGAGAGAGGGAGGGTTACGCTAACATCAAGCTTATATTGAATCTTAAAAGAAATTAATATATTTAAAACAATCGATAATCTGCAACCCAATTATTCTGGAATGCGGTAACAATCAATAGCTACGCTCATGATTTTTACACACACACACACCACAGACACATAGACAGATAAACAGACAAACACACACACAACACAATATATATATATATATATATATACACAAATATATATATATATATATATATATATTTGTGTATATATATAAATATATACACAAATATATATATATATATATATATACATATATATATATATATATATATACATATATACACAAATATATATATATATATATATATATGTATATACATATATATATATAAATTCATTTAGTCATAATATATATACATATATATATATATATATATATTCATTTAGTCATAATATATATATATATATATATATATTGATATATATATATATATATATATTGATTTATATATATATATATATATATATATGTATATATATTATATATTCATATATAAACATACTATATGTATAAATGCAGAAAAGGAGTAAGAATCCTTCACAAGGCCTAATTCGTGATCGGCCATTAAACAAAATATCGTTAGTCCTAATATTAAATAAACAACAAAGCCAACCACAGCCGACGACTATAATCGATACCTTTGCCAACATTGACGGAGTAATCCAGCACACATTGATTGAAAGCACTTGGCAACCATCCCACAATACATGACAGTCAAAAATAATTTAGAAGGTGCGAGCCTGAATCACACTGTCAACAACTTTCAAATGCCACTAGGAGAGATTAATTAATTCTCTCTCTCTCTCTCTCTCTCTCTCTCTCTCTCTCTCTCTCTCACACACACACACACACACACACACACATTTATTTGATTAGCAATACCTTATCATTATTTGTATTTTAAATATTGTATGTGTGTATGATATTGAACATTTTAAACTTGTTAAATCAGAATTCTCTCTCTCTCTCTCTCTCTCTCTCTCTCTCTCTCTCTCTCTCTCATTTATGATTGGTAGACCCTTACCCATTATTTGTATTTTACATATTGCATGTAGGTATGATATTGAGCACCATAAACTAGTTAAATCAAAATTTTCTCTCTCTCTCTCTCTCTCTCTCTCTCTCTCTCTCTCTCATTTATGATTGGTAGACCCTTACCCATTATTTGTATTTCATATATTGCACGTAGGTATGATATTGAGCACCATAAACTAGTTAAATCAAAATTTCTCTCTCTCTCTCTCTCTCTCTCTCTCTCTCTCTCTCTCTCTCTGACGTCTTAATAATTTCAAATTCCAAAAGGTCGCAATGGAGAACCCCTCTCTCTCTCTCTCTCTCTCTCTCTCTCTCTCTCCATCCGTTACGCATAAGTCACTCCTCAGCCAGCCTCCTCCAGTCTATTTCCCACACCAAGTACTTATTAGGATAGTGGCAGCTAACTCATGCATAATTTAGAATGCTTGCTCTCGCTATTTGGCGAGCTGGAAGGAGGAGGTGGTTAGTGGTTTCAAGGGGTAGGGGGTAGGAGTTGAGTAGTTAAGGGGGTAAGGTTACCATGGTACGGGTATGTATGGTGGGTACCGGGCATGAAAACTATTGCGTGCATGTGCGTGAACACTTGGTTGAGATGAAGAGAAAAACAAGATTGCCAGCAAAAGGGGAAGAAGAAGAGAGGCAGTTCAAAAGGCAATCATGCTGAGCAAAGTTTTCCCCAAAATAATAGCTGAAAGAGAGAGAGAGAGAGAGAGAGAGAGAGAGAGAGAGAGAGAGATTTGTCTAGAATATAGTGTTCAATATCATACGCACATACTTACGATACTTAAAAACCAAATGGTGGGCATGGTCAACCCATTATTATTATTATTATTATTATTATTATTATTATTATTATTATTATTATTATTATTATTATTATTATTACTTGCTAAGCTACAACCCTAGTTAGAAAAGTAGGATGGTATAAGCCCATGGGCTCCATCAGAGTAAAATAAAATATTTTAAGAATAGTAACAACATTAAAATAAATATCTTCTATATAAACTATAAAAAACTTTTGCAAAACAAGAGTAAGAGAAATAAGATAAAATAGTGTGCCCGAGGATAGCCTCAAGCAAGAGAACTCTAACCCAAGACAGTGGAAGACCATGGTACAAAGGCTATGGCACTACCCAAGACTGGAGAACAATGGTTTGAATTTGGAGTGTCCTCCAAGAAGAGCTGCTACCAAAACTAAAGAGTCTCTTCTACCATTACCAAGAGGAAAGTGGCCACTGAACAATGATAGTGCTGTGCCCCTTGGGTGAAGAAGAATTGTTTGGTAATCACAGTGTCGTCAGGTGTATGACGACAGAGGAGAATATGTAAAGAATTGTCCAGGCTATTCGGTGTATGTGTAGGCAAAGGGAAAATGAAGCGTAACCAGAGAGAAGAATCCAATGTAATACTATCTAGCCAGCCAAAAGACCTAATATGACTCTAGCGGTAGTATCTCAACGGGTGGCTGGTGCCCTGGTCAACCTATTACCTACTAAAGTAAATGAGAGAGAGAGAGAGAGAGAGAGAGAGAGAGAGAGAGATGTGGATATTTTTTTCTTACATGTTTATTTTGTTCAGTATCAAACATACGTACAACACATGAAATACAAAGAATGGGTAAGCCTTACGATTCAAATAAAATAATGAGAGAGAGAGAGAGAGAGAGAGAGAGAGAGAGAGAGAGAGGGGTGGATTTTTTTTTATTTTACATGTTTATTTTGTTCGCTATCAAACATACATACAATACATAAAATACAAAGAATGGGTTAAGCCTTACGAGTCAAATCAAATAATAAGAGAGAGAGAGAGAGAGAGAGAGAGAGAGAGAGATTTAATAAGTTTATTCTATTCAGTATCAAACATACATACAAAACATAAAATACAATGAATGGGTAAAGCCTGGCGAGTCAAACAGAATAATGAGAGAGAGAGAGAGAGAGAGAGAGAGAGAGAGAGAGAGAGAGAGAATTATTTTATTTAACAAGTTTATTCTGTTCTGTATCATATATACATACAATACATAAAATAAAAAAACTAATCAAATAAATGAGGAGAGAGAGAGAGAGAGAGAGAGAGAGAGAGAGAGAGAGACCCCCAAACACGCGAAACTCGTACAATTCCTTTGAGGAAATTTGTAGGCTGCTTTCTGTTTATGAGGTCGTATAAATGTGGTTATATGCAAATTTCACGAGTAAACGACATGGGAACCCTGCTCTCTCTCTCTCTCTCTCTCTCTCTCTCTCTCTCTCTCTCTCTCTCTCATTTACTTAACTGGTAAGACCTTACTTATTATTTTTTTTCTTTTTTTGCCTCAACGACAACTTGAAAACTACATTAGAATATTAATGAACTAAAGGTGCATATACCACATGAAATAGACTTGGGTATTCTTTTTCTCTTAAGACATAAATGTGCATAGACACACACAGACACACGCACACACACACACACACACATATATATATATATATATATATATATAAATATATATATATATATATATATTAATATATATAATAATATATATATATATATATATATATATTAATATATATATATATATATATATATATATACAACAACAACCAATGCACCCGTTTCTAATCCAATACCGAAGAAAGGTGTCAGATATGTCAATTTATGTTTGGGGTTTGGTGATTGTGGGAGACTTTCGTCTGATCACTCACAGCATTTAAACCTAGTATGGGTGTTCCTGATCAGTAACAGCTTAACAACTTTGCTTATCATGGCGAGACACACCCTTTCGCCACGTTAAGGTATCCCCACTCAGAAAAGATTATATATATATATATATATATATATATGTATATATACATATATATATACATCTAATATATCTAATTATATATATTTATATTTATATATGTACATATATATGTATATATATATATATATATATATATATTCGTTTATATATATATATATATATATATATTCGTTTATATATATATATATATATATTCGTTTATATATATATATATATATATATATTCGTTTATATATATATATATTCATATATATATATATATATATATATACTGTATAATCAAATTCCAGCAATATACCATTCATATTCTCCCTGAGGCTGGAAGGTGTTTTACTAATGGTTGAATCTTAAGAGTATTATTATACCAGACGTCACTGAGTACGAACTTCCTCTACGCTTGTTTAAATCTGCATATTATTCTTAAAACAATATAATTTTAAACATTGTCGCTTTTTCTTTCTATAACCCTTTCCTTTCTTCAAATGATTACCAACACGTTATCATTGTGGTAAACACAATTACCTCTGCTAAAACATTGATTAATTTATAATATTGTCATGATGAAGATATAAAGTTATTGTGATAATACATCTTGTGTTTTTTTAATCCTGAACATCCATAAATAAATAAAATTACTTCCTTCAATATGAACATATCTTCCTAATCGTGTCCCTTATTTCCATATTCTAAATGGGACATGAAGGTATATACTTAAACTGTCATGTCCAATGATGGAAAAATCATTTATCATATGCTTGCATTATCAAATGTTGACATAATTGTGAAACTAAAATATATGAGTTGCATACATGATACAAAATATTCTAAATATTAATAAACCAAAGTAAGCCGATACGCGTGTAGTTTTATGGTAGTGTTTTAAGAAGAAACCTATGATTTTCTATATTATTGGGCCATTATCTGGTAAATTTCCTAAGGTATCAACAACCATTAAAACAACAAAATAACTATTAAAGCCACTAAAAACACCAGTCATAATACCAACTACTACAACCATTGCAACAACAACTATAATAAAATCAATATCAATAAAAATAACCCTATAAATAACTCAAACTATAACCTTAACAACATAAATAACAATAACAACATGAAGAACCGTAACAAAACTACTCAAAATAATGCTATGAAGCCATATTGAAAACATCCCTGACTGGCAATCGCTGGACCAGAGTTCGAGTTCTGCTCAAGCTCAATAGGTCTTGTAGTGTCTAAAGCCTCACCATCCTTGTGAGCTTAGGATGGGGGATTTTAGGAACACATAGGTCTACTTGGGTGCTAATCATATGTATATATGATCAGTCCTGCTAGCTAGGCATTACCTCTGCCATTCATGAACTGCCTTTAAACCATTAAACCTATATTGTAAAAGCCATAAACCACAAAAAGAAAAAAGAAATGCTAACTAACTCGTTAGCTAGGGCATTGTCACAGAGTCCCTTCCCTCTGCCATCCATGAGTGGCCCTTTAAACAAATAATGGAAAAGCCATAAACATGCTAAAAGAAAAAATTTAAAAAATATATATGAAAACCTTACCTATCTGTTTGTCGTCACACCCAACTTCACAGCGAATTTATGACTTTGTTTTATGAAAGCATCAGTAGTTGGTAAACCGTTTCCGAGATCAACAGAAAATATATTCCGAATCGAGAATGGTGAGCTAAGGCAGCAAAATCAAACGGAAATTATCATTATCCTGTATCTAAAGTTGCACCGAATCGAGCGCCGGTTTTTGCAATTACCGAAATGATCAAAAGCATACGATTTTCCAAAACCACTACGCTGCCGGGTTCGATGTTCCTTGGATAATAAACATTTGCCTTTGTACTTATTTAATTAATATATATATATATATATATATATATATATACACGCAACAACAACAACAAATGCAGCAGTTTCTAGTCAAGAAAAAGGCCTCGAACATGTACTTATTCATGTCTGGGGTTTGTTGGCCAGTTTTCATAGCCACGCTGGCCACTGTGGATTGATGACGGAGGGAGAGTTATGGGGCCCCTGACTATTACAGCATTGCGGATCATGGCGATGCACCGTTTAAGGTATCCCACTCAAAAAAAGTGTGTGTATATACATATATATATATATATATATATATATCATCATCATCATCATCATCGGCCATTACTATTCCATATAATCATTATTAATCCCTAGATTCTAGAGGTTCGGTCATAACTAATATTTGTTGTATCCCTGCATTTTCATTGAACATTATCTTAATTTACTCATATTCATTTTCAGTCCTACATCTCTCTCTCTTTCTCTCTCTCTCTCTCTCTCTCTCTCTCTCTCTCTCTCTGTACTGACCTCCTTTGGTCTTACGGAAATAATTCATCCTTAGTTGAACGTCCCATACATCTAAATACTGAAAGTCAGGAAAGTCAACATAGATATTACTCAGTCTCAATCTCCTGCTTCATAATTCCATTCAGAGGTATGCTAATTAGAAGAACGAAGCTTCTATTCATTATCTAAATAACACAATCTTTACATTTACTATATTGATCCAGCATTTTAAACAGTGTTATTTCTGTTTTACCCACATTTTTCTATCTTCGTGACTCTAAAATAACTAAAATATATTGCATAAAAAATTCTTTAAACTATACTTTTTCTATTCAATTCAACACTCACACTGAATATTCCATTAAATATCTGCTTTCATGTGTACCTTATATATCTGAAACTACTTTGGTCTACGGGTCCTGGCAATCAGCTGGACTGGAGTTCGAGACTAGCTCAGGCTCTATAGTTTCTTGTAGTGTCTTTAATCTCACCATCCTAGGGGGATAAGGATAAGGGGTTTAGGGAGCCATCAGCAGTCATTACCTGACCATCCCTTGTCATACCTTGATGGGGAGGGGGCTTTGGGTTCCAATCATATATATTATGGTCATTTTATATAATGCCCGGCTATTATGCAAAAAGACCAAATTCGTGGTCACTTTGCAAAATGGCCTAAATATCTAGACATTTTTCAAAAATGCCAAGATTTTGGTCCATTTACAAAATCATCAGTATCAATGTTGGTAGGTTACAAAATGTCCAATCAACAAGTAGGTTAGGGTAGATTAGGTTAGCTACTTGCTGATTGGACATTTTGCAACCTTACCAACGTTGATACTGATGATTTTGTAAATGGACCAAAATCTTGGCCCTTTTGCAAAATGTCGAGATATTTAGTCATTTTGCAGAGTGACCACGAATTTGGTCTTTTGCATAATGGCCGGGCATTTAGTAAAATGACCAATTTTCCAAAATAACAGTAACATATACTGTATATGGTTAGTATCGAGGGTATTGTCACTGTCTCTTGCCTTTGCCATTCACGAGCGGCCTTTAAAACATCTTGAGGTATCTCAGACCACGCCTCTGGACTAGGTTTGGACCTTCCATATTGCCCCTTCTCTTATATTAAAGTAATTCATACATTATGGACGTGTATATCGCCTATCTCACTACTAAATTTTCCCCTTTAAGAATGGAAGGATAGATGCATTTTCTGCATCAAAAAATTCTTCTACCTTAAATCCACTTCGTACACCCATAAAAAAACTCATCAAAAGAGAGAGAGAGAGAGAGAGAGAGAGAGAGAGAGAGAGAGACTTCTGCCTTGTACCATAAGGCTTTTTTTATCACTAACGGTACAGTGTTATCCAAAAGACTGTTTTCTTGTTTTATCATTCATTTTTCTTCCCCTTCTCTAATGCAGTCTGGCTCTAAAATGTCTGGTCGGCAGGTTGCCAAAATTAAGTTTCTCAGTAGCGAGACTTTTGAATACCACAACATAATCTCCTTGGCCTTTCAACGAGTTAAGAAACAGACATAATCACCCAATGCGGTGTCTTTTTTTTTTCGTCATAAGACGAGGTAAATATCTTTTTTTACCTTTACGTTTGATGGACTTCATATAGGTAAACACACAGATATATATATATATATAGATATATATATAATATTACTCGAGTGCCATATGTGGACGAGATCAAGGTGAGAGGTAGATGGATATGGTTTGGACATGCTCTTTGCACTCCCCAGGAGAGATTGGTTCCCAAACTTTCAACTGGGCTGTACAAGGCACTAGAGGAGTTGGAAGCCCTAAGCCTACATGGCTATGGACTATGAAGATATATATATATATATATATATATTATGAACATATATCACAAGCACACGTGATTTTAATTAATGTAAATATCACCCACGGAATGCATTTAATACCGAATTCTATCTTGGGAATACATATCCACTTGGAATTCATTTTATGGTAACAGCTTCTGGCGGGTGGTGATTCGAACCACCACCTGTACGGCTTGAAACTATGCTGGCAGGGACCCTACCGACTCAGCTATCAAGAGAGACTAAAAGTTTATGACAAGTCCCCCTACATATTCCTGTCGAATCCAGGATTCTGTTCATAGACTTGAAATAGGCCCATCTCCACCATGATAGCTGAATCGTGAGTTTGCAACACGTGGTTATTTTAATGAACATATATCACAAGCACACGTGATTTTAATTAATGTAAATATCACCCACGAAATGCATTTAATACCGAATTCTATCTTGGGAATACATATCCACTTGGAATTCATTTTATGGTAACAGCTTCTGGCCGGGTAGTGATTCGAACCACCACCTGTACGGCTTGAAACTATGCTGGCAGGGACCCTACCGACTCAGCTATCAAGAGAGACTAAAAGTTTATGACAAGTCCCCCCTACATATTCCTGTCGAATCCAGGATTCTGTTCATAGACTAGAAATAGACCCATCTCCACCATGATAGCTGAATCGTGAGTTTGCAACACGTGGTTATTTTAATGAACATATATCACAAGCACACGTGATTTTAATTAATATAAATATCACCCACGAAATGCATTTAATACCGAATTCTATCTTGGGAATACATATCCACTTGGAATTCATTTTATGGTAACAGCTTCTGGCCGGATGGTGATTCGAACCACCACCTGTACGGCTTGAAACTATGCTGGCAGGGACCCTACCGACTCAGCTATCAAGAGAGACTAAAAGGTTATGACAAGTCCCCCTACATATTCCTATCGAATCCAGGATTCTGTTCATAGACTTGAAATAGACCCATCTCCACCATGATAGCTGAATCGTGAGTTTGCAACACGTGGTTATTTTAATGAACATATATCACAAGCACACGTGATTTTAATTAATGTAAATATCACCCACGAAATGCATTAATACCGAATTCTATCTTGGGAATACATATCCACTTGGAATTCATTTTATGGTAAACAGCTTCTGGCCGGGTGGTGATTCGAACCACCACCTGTACGGCTTGAAACTATGCTGGCAGGGACCCTACCGACTCAGCTATCAAGAGAGACTAAAAGGTTATGTCAAGTCCCCCTACATATTCCTGTCGAATCCAGGATTCTGTTCATAGACTTGAAATAGACCCATCTCCACCATGATAGCTGAATCGTGAGTTTGCAACACGTGGTTATTTTAATGAACATATATCACAAGCACAACGTGATTTTAATTAATGTAAATATCACCCACGAAATACATTTAATACCGAATTCTATCTTGGGAATACATATCCACTTGGAATTCATTTTATGGTAACAGCTTCTGGCCGGGTGGTGATTCGAACCACCACCTGTACGGCTTGAAACTATGCTGGCAGGGACCCTACCGACTCAGCTATCAAGAGAGACTAAAAGTTTATGACAAGTCCCCCTACATATTCCTGTCGAATCCAGGATTCTCTTCATAGACTTGAAATAGACCCATCTCCACCATGATAGCTGAATCGTGAGTTTGAAACACGTGGTTATTTTATTGAACATATATCACAAGCACACGTGATTTTAATTAATGTAAATATCACCCACGAAATGCATTTAATACCGAATTCTATCTTGGGAATACATATCCACTTGGAATTCATTTTATGGTAACAGCTTCTGGCCGGTGTGATTCGAACCACCACCTGTACGGCTTGAAACGATGCTGGCAGGGACCCTACCGACTCAGCTATCAAGAGAGACTAAAAGTTTATGACAAGTCCCCCTACATATTCCTGTCGAATCCAGGATTCTGTTCATAGACATGAAATAGACCCATCTCCACCATGATAGGTGAATCGTGAGTTTGCAACACGTGGTTATTTTAATGAACATATATCACAAGCACACGTGATTTTAATTAATGTAAATATCACCCACGAAATGCATTTAATACCGAATTCTATCTTGGGAATACATATCCACTTGGGAATTCATTTTATGGTAACAGCTTCTGGCCAGGTGGTGATTCGAACCACCACCTGTATGGCTTGAAACTATGCTGGCAGGGACCCTACCGACTCAGCTATCAAGAGAGACTAAAAGTTTATGACAAGTCCCCCTACATATTCCTGTCGAATCCAGGATTCTGTTCATAGACTTGAAATAGACCCATCTCCACCATGATAGCTGAATCGTGAGTTTGCAACACGTGGTTATTTTAATGAACATATATCACAAGCACAAGTGATTTTAATTAATGTAAATATCACCCACGAAATACATTTAATACCGAATTCTATCTTGGGAATACATATCCACTTGGAATTCATTTTATGGTAACAGCTTCTGGCCGGGTGGTGATTCGAACCACCACCTGTACGGCTTGAAACTATGCTGGCAGGGACCCACTACCGACTCAGCAATCAAGAGAGACTAAAAGGTTATGACAAGTCCCCCTACATATTCCTGTCGAATCCAGGATTCTGTTCATAGACTTGAAATAGACCCATCTCCACCATGATAGCTGAATCGTGAGTTTGCAACACGTGGTTATCTTAATGAACATATATCACAAGCACACGTGATTTTAATTAATGTAAATATCACCCACGAAATGCATTTAATACCGAATTTCTATCTTGGAAATACATATCCACTTGGAATTCATTTTATGGTACACCAGCTTCTGGCCGGGTGGTGATTCGAACCACCACCTGTACGGCTTGAAACTATGCTGGCAGGGACCCTACCGACTCAGCTATCAAGAAAGACTAAAAGTTTATGACAAGTCCCCCTACATATTCCTGTCGAATCCAGGATTCTGTTCATAGACTTGAAATAGACCCATCTCCACCATGATAGCTGAAGCGTGAGTTTGCAACACGTGGTTATTTTAATGAACATATATCACAAGCATATATGATTTTAATTAATGTAAATATCACCCACGAAATGCATTTAATACCGAATTCTATCTTGGGAATACATATCCACTTGGAATTCATTTTTATGGTAACAGCTTCTGGCCGGGTGGTGATTCGAACACCACCTGTACGGCTTGAAACTATGCTGGCAGGGACCCTACCGGACTCAGCTATCAAGAGAGACTAAAAGTTTATGACAAGTCCCCCTACATATTCCTGTCGAATCCAGGATTCTGTTCATAGACTTGAAATAGACCCATCTCCACCATGATAACTGAATCGTGAGTTTGCAACAACGTGGTTATTTTAATGAACATATATCACAAGCACATAAATGCATTTCGTGGGTGATATTTACATTAATTAAAATCACGTGTGCTTGTTATATATGTTCATTAAAATAACCACGTGTTGCAAACTCACGATTCAGCTATCATGGTGGAGATGGGTCTATTTTAAGTCTATGAACAGAATCCTGGATTCGACAGGAATATGTAGGGGGAATTGTCATAACCTTTTAGTCTCTCTTGATAGCTGAGTCGATAGGGGTCCCTGCCAGCATAGTTTCAAGCCGTACAGGTGGTGGTTCGAATCGCCACCTGCCAGAAGCTGTTACCATAAAATGAATTCCAAGTGGATATGTATTCCCAAGATAGAATTCGGTATTAAATGCATTTCGTGGGTGATATTTACATTAATTAAAATCACGTGTGCTTGTGATATATGTTCATTAAAATAACCACGTGTTGCAAACTCACGATTCAGCTATCATGGTGGAGATGGGTCTATTTCAAGTCTATGAACAAAATCCTGGATTCGACAGGAATATGTAGGGGGACTTGTCATAAACTTTTAGTCTCTCTTGATAGCTGAGTCGGTAGGGTCCCTGCCAGCATAATTTCAAGCCGTACAGGTGGTGGTTCGAATCACCACCCAGCCAGAAGCTGTTACCATAAAATGAATTCCAAGTGGATATGTATTCCCAAGATAGAATTCGGTATTAAATGCATTTCGTGGGTGATATTTACATTAATTAAAATCACGTGTGCTTGTGATATATGTTCATTAAAATAACCATGTGTTGCAAACTCACGATTCAGCTATCATGGTGGAGATGGGTCTATTTCAAGTCTATGAACAGAATCCTGGATTCGACAGGAATATGTAGGGGGACTTGTCATAAACTTTTAGTCTCTCTTGATAGCTGAGTCGGTAGGGTCCCTGCCAGCATAGTTTCAAGCCGTACAGGTGGTGGTTCGAATCACCACCCGGCCAGAAGCTATTACCATAAAATGAATTCCAAGTGGATATGTATTCCCAAGATAGAATTCGGTATTAAATGCATTTCGTGGGTGATATTTACATATATATATATATATATATATATTATATATATATATATATATATACATATATATGTATATAAATATATATATATATAGTATATATATATACATTATATATATATATATATATATATATAAATATTACTCGAGTGCCATATGTGAATGAGATCATAGTGAGGGGTAAATGGAAATTGTTTGGGAATGCTCTTCGCACTCCATAAGAGAGATTAGTTCACCAAACTTTCAACTGGGGTCCTCAAGGCACTGGAAGAGCTGGAAGAGCCAAGACTACATGTCTAAGGACTATAAAGCCTGTAGTAGATGATGAATGGAGCAAATATTGCATTTAAAAAGCTCAAATAGAGACGACTGGCGAGATCTAGCCGAGGCCCTTTGCGTCAATAGACTTGGGAGATGATGATGATGATTTAATATACACACACAACAACAGCACCAACAGTAAATGTAGCCGTTTTTACTCCACTGCAGGACAAAAGCCTTGGGTATGTAAATTCATGCCTAGGGTTTGTCCAGTTTTCATCACCACGCTGGACAGCGCGCATTGGTGATGACGAGAGATTTTCGTTGGATCGCTCACAGCAAACCAACCTATTACGTACAGCTTTGCTGACAATGGCGATATGCAAACTTTTTTCCCACGTTAAGGTATCCCCACTCAGGAAGGGATACTTACATACATACATACAGATAGATAGATATACACGTAAATAACATCAAGCTAAATCATATAACAGGGATGGCTGGTGGCTAATCCTTTGGGTAAAAAAGCTTCTACAATATTAACTATTACTTACATCTATATAGAAAACTCATCAGTAGTGTGCTGAATCCAAGCTGAGCATTCACTTTTACCTTGCAATCGCACGAACTCTAGTTTCCGGGATAATGAACTTAGGCTTTGCAATGCATCTTTCATCTTACCTGTCCTAAGCTTTCTACGTGTTCATCTTCCCAACCCATTTCACCAATAATTCATCCAGACTTCTTTTTACATGACCAAAACATCTCAAAATCAACTATCTTTTCAGCAATATTAACCTTAGCTCCACTTTTAGGTATATCACATTTCTCACACTGATTCTACATGCAACAAATGTGATACAAAAATATTTGATCTCTGCATTTTACTTACGATCCATTCATACATTCCCACCTCTTCTTCTAGAGCTTTTTGTGTAAATCCTCTTATGCATCATTATCTCATCTCATCTTACCAATCTGTATTTACTTCCCTGCACCTATGCTAATCAACCTTCTCCCCTTGCAAACAATTTCCGATGTTTGTGCTGTTTCTCTTCATCATCTCCAATATGCACAGTACCACCTACACCCATATATGAGGCATTCCACACTTCATACATGTATCATATAATATCAAAATTTTACATATACATATAGGCTACTGTCTACTGATTTTAAACAGCTGTAAACACACAGCCCACCTTTTTTAACAGCCATTTGTACACCAAAAACTTTTATTTAATATATATGAATATATATATATATATATATATAAAAGCGCTCAGACAAAAATCTCCCACCATTACTATTGCGCACTGGCCAGCGTGGTGATGAAACCTGTCTAAACCTCCGATATGAATTGACCTATTTGAGGCCTTTGTACTGCAATGAACTAGAAAACAGCTGCATTTATATACATATGTATATATATATATATATATATATATATAAATATATATGTGTGTGTGTGTATGTATGTGTGAGTGTGTATACAAGTTCTTCATTTCCCTCAGAAAAAAACCTTTAATCTTGCACTTAAACTTTTTCTCTGTACTCTATACTTTATATGTCTGCGTTTGTAATATTCTGCCTTGCTATATTAATTCTATGGTTGACGCACAGCTTTTTCTATATTCTCTCAAAATTCTTCCATAACTCTTTGAAAGAAGACAAATCCACACTATCTCTTGGGTGTTTCGAATGAATAGCATCCACTGTTCTTCCTTTATCAACTCTGCTATTATCTCTCTATACATTCTTACTAAAACTGCTGCCATTGCCATTTCAATGAAATGCTAATGACTATTTTTCTTCTATATTTTCCTCTGTTGTATCAATTAATATTACTTTTCTACAACATGATTTTATCCACACACAAAATAATCTCACCCATTACTTCGGCTCCTTTTCTTATCCAGACATATCTTAGGAAGATTGGCCAGTCACTCTGACACACTAGTAATCTTAACTTCTAGTATCTCATTTCATCATCTTCTTGATTGCTCTCCTTACTTCTTCACTGACCAATTTTCTTGCCATAATCAACCTTACATTTTCCTGTTTTGCCGTTTCTATCTCCCACATATAATAGTGTTTAAAATAGTCCCATTACCTATGAATTCAGTTAACTCTAAATCCATTTGTTCCTAAGATTTTTTTTTTATCCTTCAGTTCAATTCGAGAATAGCTTTCTTCTTATGAAAAAAATCTCACTTGACTACCATATCCATCCTGCTGTATTAATATTATTATTATTACTTGCTAAGCTATAACCCTAGTTGGAAAAGCAGGGGCTCAAAAGGGAAAATAGCGCAGTGAGGAAAGGAAATAAGGAAAACTACTAGAGAAATTTAAGAACAATAATAACATTAAAATTAAGTTTTTCATATATTATGCACTAATCTTTCCCTCTGTCATACATATGCACTTTTAAAAATTCACCCCCTTTCCTTGCATCAGTTCCTTATTTCCTCGGATTTATATATTACAATTGAGTGCTATTGTAGTAAGAATCAGCAGTAATACCAGGGTTGCAGCTAATTTAAGAAGTGCCAATGGCTTTGAATTATAATGTATTTCATTCAAAGGCACAAGAGCGCATAATAGAGGATTGTGAACCCCTTTGGTCAGGTATAACCCCAAAAAATGGCATTTATCTTCTCTACCTTGAGGGAAATGCCTCCCACATAAATTGGGGTCAGCCAATTTACTACAAACTTCTACAAAAGTAGTAGTATTCGGTATAACTCGACACTATGAACCGTCAATAGTTTGAAGAACATATATAATGTATCCCTCAGGCAAAGGAATACCTAGTAAAGAGTTGCTAACCATTGTGGGAGAAGATTCCTCCTAGATGGCAGAAAAGACCATTTTCTGGACAATAGCAAATAATATTGTTCTTTACCCTATAATTATGACGATAAAATAATGAAATTCTCAATAGACAGAAAGTCACCATATGAATAGGGAAAAAAGTTTAAGACCCATTTCCTACATAAATTTTGCAAAAATTACAAAGATATATACACTAGATATACTGTATATATACATACATACTTTTTAAAATCATATATATATATATATATATATGTATGTGTGTATATATATATATATATATACTGCATGTATATATATACACATATATATGTATATATATATATATATATATGTATATATATATATATACATATTATACATATATATATATGTATATATATATATATTATACATATATATATATATATATATATTATACATATATATATATATATATATATACTGTATGTATATATATACATATATATATATATATATATGTATAATATATATATATATTATATATATATATGTATATATATATATATTATATATATATATATATATATACATACTGTATTTATATTTATACATGTATGTAAATATGCTTAATGTATGTGTATGTACATATATATATATATATATATATATGTATATATATACTGTATATATACTGTATTTATATTTATACATGCATGTAGATATGCTTAATATATGTGTACATACATACATACATACATATATATATATATATATATATATACATATATATATTATTATTACGACTAGCG
>NC_090725.1:50921696-50924196 GCF_036898095.1 Palaemon carinicauda | reverse complement strand
AAATTTAGTTAAAGGTGTAACAGTATTAAACAAGTTAAAGTCAAGCAACCATAGAATGTGGAGAAGCAAAATTTTTATCTAAGGAAAGAAAGAGAAAAATTAATTCTAGGAAAGACAATAAAAACTCCTGTAAAAACAGAAAAATGTGATGAGTTTAGTTTAGCAATATAAAATAGGTACTTCCAGCTACATGATGAAATGAAGCAAGTAAAGAAGGAATAAACCGTAATTTGAGAAAATTTACATAGGGATCAGCACAAGAGATCAAGGAAAGACCGAAACCCTTATAAAGAAAGGATTGGAGATGAGGGTAAAATTCAAGATAGATGAAATAGAATTAGCATAACTAACCCCCCCCCCCCACACACACAAAAAAAAAATGACATTCGTAAATATAATCAGACCAAAATTGAGTAAATACTAAAGAAAGGAAGAAGCATCAAATTCATGAAAAGAACATTTGGAACAGGATGCTTTAAGGGATGAAACAGGAAATATTATCAATAGGGATGGTGTTCAAAATTGCATAGGATTTCTATGCAATGCTATACAAGCGTGATATAAGTAATAACTTTACGAATAGAAATAATGAAAAACCTACGAGAGTACCAAACGTAACAGTAGAAGTAAAGTATGCGTTAAAAGGCATGGCAAGAGGCAAAGGAGCAGAAGATGGCCTAACAATTACATTATGATAGATGGAGGAGAGAATGCTCTATACCTACAGCTTGGTAAAACTTTATCCTTATACTAATTCCCAAAGAGGGAGACACAAAAGACTTCAAAAATTACCGCCCAATAAGTTTACTCTCCGTAATATATAAATTGTTTACAAAGATCATAATAGGTAGAATATAAAGACAGCTAGACTTTAATCAACCAATAGAGCAGACAGGATTTAGAAGTGGTTATTCAACACTTGACCACATCCATGTAATTAATCAGTTAATAGATAAATACATGTATGGCATTTTTAAACGATGAGAAAGCTTTTGATTTTGTCAAAACTCAGCAGTAATGAAAACCCTCCACAGACAAGGAATAGATGAATCTTATGTTAGAACACTTGAAGTTATCTAAACAGAAAGTAGAGCAATCCTAAAACTACATAAAGATAATAAATAAATCCAGATTGAGGATGGAGTCCAGGGGACTCTATATCTCCTAAATTATTTACAGTACGCCTAGAAGTTGGTTTTGCAAATTTAGATTATGAAAATTCAGGAATTAATATTAATGGGGGATACCTTAACAACTTCAATATTTTCAGATGACATAGTTGCGTTTAGTGAATCATTGGAGGAATTACAAAGAGATATTGATAATGAATATACATACTTAAGACTGACAGTAAGTGTTTTCCCAGGACACGAAACCGGAATTAAAAGAAGGATAAGCATAGGATGAAGAGCTTTTGGTAAACAAACTGAGATTATGAAAAGGACAATGCCGCTTCCTCTGAAAAGAAAAGTATTTCATTAGATGGTACTACCCGTTTTAACTTATGGATAAGAAACTTGGAGCCTTACTAAAGCCTTAAACATAAACTAATTCGATTCAAAATAGCTATAAGAAGAATAACGATGGGAATAACGCTAAGAAAGAGAAAGAGCAACATAGATACGAGAGCAAAATAAAGGAGAGAATATTCTAACATGTAAGAAAAAGAAAAGGACATGGGCAGGACATATAATAAGAATGGCAGACAATAAAATGACCAATAGGAATAGCAGAATGGCTCATTAGAGTTTGCAAAAACTGCAGGGGAAGGAAGAGAAGACGATGGATTGACGAACTAAGAAAGTTTGGAGATGTGGAGTGGCATAGAAAGAAAATAAACAGACACGTGTGGAAGCAAATGCCTCGGTTTTTGTCCCACAGTGGAGTAGCAACGGCTGCTGATGATGATGATGATGATAATGATTATGATGATGATGATGATATATATATATACATACATATATATATATATATATATATGTATGTATGTATGTATATATGTATAGAATATATACAGTATATATATATATATATATATATACATATATATATATATATATATATATTGTATATATATATCTCAGAGAGAGAGAAAGAGAGAGAATTTTCCTGATAAAAATGAGAAATGATCTTGGGTGCCTTGGAAACCTGCTCACATCCCTTAATCTCTGGCCGTACCGCACAGCTCCATAATTTCGAAGATTTTCCAAATTACTTTTAATTCTCTGAAAGTCTGCTGCTGCTACAAGATAAAATAATAAGCTATTAAACTTTCGCCTTAATTCGCGAAAGTTTGTCGCCGTGGAAAATATCAGGAGGCGTTCTTTATCAAAGGGAACATTCTCGTAAAAGAGGAAAACCTTTTTCGATGGAATAGAAATTTGGAGAAAGAAGAAAGAAGCCTCAATCTCCATTTCCGAAAAATCTTTTATGTGATAATCAGTAAATTGATAAAGCCGAGTTTAAAGAGTGAAATAATTGTAAAAGAACAAAATTTCCT
>NC_090725.1:50911696-50919196 GCF_036898095.1 Palaemon carinicauda | reverse complement strand
GACTTTAGGAGACGGCATCAATATAACAGGAATTAAGATGACAATTGGTGATTCATACAATGATGATTCCATTACCTCTCTTTACATACTGTCACACACACACACACACACACCCACACACACACATATTTACACATGTCATGAATCATTATTACTTTCACTGCTGACATCCTCAAATAATCGGGGGAAGTCGCGCGCACATGAACAAATGCCACACGCTATACAACAGACTAGAGAGCTAACTCCCCGTCACAGCCTGTGTAATACAGAATTGTCCCTCATAAAAGGAAAAATATCAGCTTTTCACGCGCTATTGTTAACATCAAAGGGGTCACATTACTCATAACGTTTGGCATCATTCACGATAACAGGCAATGTTTCTACCGAGAAGCGTTATTAAGGAAGGCTAGCCATTTTACCAGAGAAAAGCATCACTACTGAGAGAGATGTGTTATTCACTGTGAATGAAAGCAAATATTATCCAAGCGAAGAATTGTATTTAACAAGAAGCAAGTCACTTTATCAGAGAGAAGCTTCACTACCGAGAGAGATGTGTTATTCACTGTGATTGAAAAAAAAAAAAATATTCAAGCGAAGAATTGTATTCATCAAGAATCATCATTAATGAAAAGAAGCCTTATTTACAACCTTAAGTACTCTAATCAAGAGAAAACCATGACTTTCAACACTGTAAATAACGTTATTCGCAGAGAAAGATAATTCCTCCTTATGGAAAAAATAATGATTTCCTAGATAAATAAAAATTCTCTTTTTAAAGATTTTACTTTCAGTGAGATATTTCATGCGATAAATATAATTTCAAACGAGTAACTTACTCACAAGATGAACTTCTCTAAGAAGTGTTAATGTACATTAAATCCCAGTGGTTATCACAAAAGACCATCATCTTCTTTATATCTTTCTAATTCTAGTAAACATGACGGTTGGATGATGTCACCGGCTGTGTTTTGCCTGTGGTTAGCCAGATTGGGTCTAATGGATTTTGGGAATTTTGGGAGGGATCGGGTTTCACGCTGGATGAATCATGGTTCTGGTTTGATGTTGTACAAGTGTCCCGTCATTGTTTTTTTTTTTTTTTTTTTTTTTTTTTGTGACACAGAAATCATTGTAGATGCTACGAATACAATGCCTTTTTAATAATAATAATAATAATAATAATAATAATAATAATAATAATAATAATAATAATAATAAAAAGTTTGATTGAAAATGTTTTTTTTTTTTTTTTTGTGGGGGGGCGGGGGCACCTATCAACTATAGCGCAGTTGTAACACAGAGAACACTAGGTCTTGTAATCATTGTTGATGCTTTGAATACAATGCCTTTATTATAATAATAATAATAATAATAATAATAATAATAATAATAATAATAATAATAGTTTGATTGAAGATTATGTCTGCCTCAGGAGCGTTTATTATTGAAGCAGCCATTATCTTTAATCAAACTTGCATAAAAGAAAGTCTCCAACTAAAATATAATAATAATAATAATAATAATAATAATAATAATAATAATAATAATTTGATTGAAGATTATGGCTGCCTCAGTGGCGTTAATTTTAAAATTAACACCACTGAGGCATCCATTATCTTCAATCAAACGTGCATAAAAGATGGTCTCCTACAATAATAATAATAATAATAATAATAATAATAATAATAATAATAATAATAAGAAGAAGAAGAAGAAGAAGAAGAAGAAGAAGAAGAACAACAACAACAACAACAACAACAACAACAACAATCCTTTTGCCTTGACCATCATTATTAGTATCATGAATACTTTTGCTGCAGCTACTTTTAAATAGATAAAGAGACCAACGAGACGAAATATCAAACACCTTTATTCAGTTTATCCTCAAAGGAAACTTAGGAAGGAAAGGGGTAGAGATTAAATACTGTTTATGAAAAATTATTGAAACAAATCCAAGAAGGTACCAATGATACTAATAATCATTTTAGCAACAGTCTATCATTATCATTATTACTATTTAAAGGTTTAAAAGGCGCTCATAAATGGCAGAGGCAAGGGACAATGCCCTAGACTAGAGACTGACCATTTATACATATGATCAGCGCCCAAGCCTCCTCTCCACCCAAGCTAGAACAAGGGAGAGCCAGGCAGTGGCTGCTAATGACTCAACAGATAGACCTACAGGGTCCCCCAAACCCACCCACCCCAACCTTAGCTCACAAGGATGGTAATATAGCAGACACTAATGGCACTAACGAGCCTGAGCGGGATTCGAACCCCCGACTGGCAAACACCAGGCTGAGACGTTACCATTCAGGCCACAACAACCCTTAATAGTAAATATTGATTATAGCATATCTGAAACAATATTCTAAACAAAACTCAAACAGAAACGACAATTTATCATTGGAGCAATGCTAACCATTTCAATTCAAAACTGTAACAAAGCGTAAGCAATTAATTTTAGCTTATCCCGAGAGATGAATGGAGGAACGTATCAGAAACATCATTATTCTCAAGTCATTGTTGAATCTTCAAAGGGATCGTTCTAAAAGTCTTAAAAATTCAGTGTCTCAGGTAAATGGGAGTGTAAAGTATCATTCTCACGTTTCGATTAATTACAAGAGAAATATTATGAAAATTAATTAACAAAAAGTGGTGTTGCGATTCCAATCGCCTCTTTGGTTTTATATATACAGTGAAATGTGTGTATTCCATCTTCCTGAATTAAAGTTGATCTTAGAATCAGGCTCTCTTATACTTTTTATCATTACTAACTAACCTACAACCCTAGTTGGAAAAGCAGAATGTTATAAATCCAAGGGCTCCAAGAGGAAAAATATTCCAGTGAGGAAATAGTAAAATAAAACAGATAACAAAGTGTGCCTGAGTGTACCCTCCACTAAGGAAACCCTAACCCAGGACAATGGTTTAATTTTGAAGTGTCCTTCTCCTAGAAGAGCTGCTTACCATAGCTAAAGTCTCTTCTACTCTTACTAAGTTGAAAACAGTCACTAAACAATTACATTGCAGTAGTTAACCCCTTGAGTGAAGAAGAGCTATTTCCGGTCATCTTGGTGCCGTCAAGTGTGAGGAAAGAAAAGAATGAGTAAAGGAGGGGCCAGACTCGTCTTACCTTCCAATTATAATTTTGAACAATTAGCAAAATCATTATTATTATTATTATTATTATTATTATTATTATTATTATTATTATTATTATTATTATTATTATTACTTGCTAAGCTACAACACTAGTTGGAAAAGCAGGATGTTATAAGCCCAGGGGCTCCAACAGTGAAAATAGCCCAGTGTGGAAAGGAAAAAAGGAAAAATTTAATATTTTAAGAACTGTACCAGCATTAAAATATATATTTCCTATAAAAACTATAAAAACTTTAACAAACCAAGAGGAAGAGTAATCATATAGAATAGTATGCCCGTGTGTACCCTCAAACAAGAGAGCTCCAATTCAAAACAGTGAAAGACCATGGTACAGAGGCTATGGCACTACCCAAGATAACATCGGTTTTATTTTGGAGTGTAGATGATAATAAGAAATGACTTCCACTGGCTAAGTACAATGATTGTGCGACTTAAGACGTCTCATTTGCACTATGGATGAAAAAGTTCATTATAATTAGCTATTACAATATCGTGTAATCAATATTATGAATGAACCCTTTCCAGCTCTCTGACAATAGATTACCACTTTTCTACCAAATCACAATTCCAAGAATTCTTATGGATAAGTACTTTATGTAGTCGCAGTTGAAATATTCCATGCACAATGCAATGCAAACGTTATTGAAGGTGTACTATAATTCCGAGTGCAATACTCTTCGCAAGTTTAATAACCCAAATCCAGAGATAATTCTTTTTCAATTATCTCAGTTTGCTGGTCATGGATTGAACGGAAACGCTGGCTGGGACTAAGTGGTTTATTTACACAGAAATCTAACAAAGCCACTCCTTGCAAGCGGAAAGATAAAAAAAAATTAATATTCGAAAAGGTGCATGAATACAATCCAGGAGTGTTTCTGCACACGTGTAAACGCTAGGTATATATTTCATTTACAGGAACAGAAGTATATTCATTATTAGAATATAATTTTTGTTTTAAAGATAATGTGACATTGTTCCTAGTGTAAACAAAAATATCTTCCATCATTGCTTTATGTTTGTCATAAGTTCGTTTTCATGTTTTTGTGTTCAGATCATCACTGCGAGAAGCTGGATAACGATTAATGCAGCAGACTAATGCTTCTGGCTCCATAACGTGTGAAACTCTATCATGGGTGGTAGAGGCAAGGGTTGTGGTAGCTGATGTGGTAACGTCCCTGACTGGTGACGGCCAGACTGGGGTTCGAGTAACGCTTAAATTCGTTAGTTTCTTTGGTCTCTGCAACCTCACCATCCTTGTGAGCAAAGGATGTGGAGTTTGAGGGAGCCTATAGGTCTATCTGCTGAGTTATCAGCAGCCATTGCCTGGCCCTCCTTGGTCCTAGGTTGGGTGGAGAGGGGGCTTGGGCGCTGATCATATATATAAATGTCAGTCTCTAGGGCATTCTCCTGCTTGATAGGGCAATGTCACTGTCCCTTGCCTCTGCCATTCATGAGTGGCCTTTAAACCTTTAAACAGAATAGAGTTCTAGAGACCACACATATTTACATATGCTTAAACCCCTCTCAGCCCACTTAAGACTCTAAAACTCTCATCCCTAGCTCATAGGGCAGGTGAGGTTGTGAACAATAATAATAGTAAAATCCTTTTCCTGCTGTGAGCCAGACTTGAGTCAGGAACATTATCTGCCATGAAAATAAAATTCTTAAGCCTTATGTTAACTACTCGGCAGAACAAACACCATGCGTATAGTTCATTTGTAAACCCATCATCGAAACTTCTGGAAAAAACAATAAATGGCAATACACCTGCCATTATATTTTCCATTATAGAAAGTACTGTATGCTAACACAGTTTAGTTTAATTTAATCTCACAAATACCTGGAATTCTATGGAATATTGGGTTAGGATAGGTTAGATTACAGACACTTAGGTTAAGATACATCTATGGATATTACTCCATGATTTAAAAAAACCTCTAGGTGACAAGGAGTAAATGAGCCATACAATAGATCATTTAATGATACTGGTGTGATATTTTACTGAAATACTAATTGGAGTGTTGACTTTAAGAAGAAATACTAGCCTACTGAAATTCCCTTAAGTGGCGATTCTATAATGTGGCCCCCATATGACAATTATCGTGAAAAATAATGCCTGTAGATTTATATAAAGCCAGAGTTCACTCATGATTGGGATAAAGTACGAGGTCTTTTGAAATAAAATTGGAGACTATTTTGAATAACAGTCTTTTCCAGGTAGTAATACAATTTGTCGGCCACTTCCCAACATGCACCAGGTAATCCTGATGTGCAATATAATCTAACTTTGTTGAGCATCAGTGTTTCTGTGTTTGACTCCTTAAGATGCTTGAAAAGGCAGCTACAGAGTACAGTACAGTCTAATTGTGTCTTTTTACATGAGCACCTTCCACCAAACTCCGTCTTGCATTCACATTTAGTAAATTCCCGGCAGCATATAGAAATCGATTGAAATGGGGTCCACACAATTCTCCTGTAAGTATATTGAGGTTTCTGGTTCATTTTTAACAAATTGTCCTCAAAAATTATTTGTCTGATAGGCTGTTCCTTTTGCATGTTCCCTTTTGGTGTATTTTTAGTTGGCAACATTTAGTCATCTCTCCCTCTCCTTCGGTGTTAAGAAATCAAGTCTTGCCTCGTCTACTGATAAATTCATGCTAGACCTGACTTAGATCAGAACTACAAATTGCCCTAGTATTTGAATATCGGACTCCATAACATCAGATCAGTTGTGGGTGATTTTTACAAATGTAGCTGAGACTTCATTAAGGACATTCCATGTCTGCCAAGCTGTCCTTTTTCCTTTTCCTTTTAAACCTGATACAACAAGGAAAAGCATGGAGAAACATCATTCCATTGGACATCTCTGGCCCGACAGTACACACAAGGTAATGTATAGAAATCCACCTGGTGTGTTCTCCTTTAAAAAAATGGACCTATGATTTGTCAAGTCCCAATGCAGTGAGAGAAAGCGTTGGAGATATGGCAATTACCATAATGTATGTGTCATTTGCATCAATCATCACTCTTGTAGGTCTCCCTAACTAATGAGTACAGCGTGCCAGTTCCTCCTGATTATGTTGGTGTAATTGGTACTCGTGAGGACATTTTCCTCTCGAGACACAAGAAATGCATTGGTTTTGGTCATCCTAACCATGTTATCAGCTGTTGTGAAAGAAACTCTTCCAATTTTAAGGTGTTTTGCTCTTTTCTGTAACTCTCCTCTTAATGGCTTTTCCTCATTTTGATCTGGGTTCTGACTTTATACTGATCTTCTAGTATACATGGGATATGATGTCAGTTCTGTTATGTTTGTTGCCGTCGTGCTCTAACAAGGGAGGAATATCCTTTTTGGCAGATTCATCAAATGTCTTAATTATTTTTTATAGTAACTGAATTCACCATGATTACATCATATTTTCGTTTGGCCTCTGGAATCATGACTTTATCTTGGAGACCATTCACAAGATCTGACTCAATACACGAGTGCAGTTTACCATTCATGATGAAAGATGGAGTGCAAGACTGGTTCTCATACTTGAAAAAAAAAAATTCTTATAAATCACATCCTAAGTTTTGACAATAGATAAAAGGGCGGGTGAACAGGTGACCATCACCCTTAAGTAACTTTGTCTCAGATTGGTTGCTTTGCCTTGCATTTCATGAATGGCATCATTGAAAAATTGACTATTAGTCTGAATTTTATCCATAAATGTTTTGAATTGTTCCTCTCCCTTCTCAAAATAAGTTGCAACAAGTTCAGCTGAAGAGGCCTGTGCTTTGAGTTGACCGAGGGTTTTCTTTTTACCAGCTTTGCTTACTTTCATGTATGGGATACAGTTAACTTTGAGATGTTCTCTACTCTTAACTCAATCTCTCAATCAATATCATTTAGATACTTTGCAATTTGTACACTACCAGAATAATGTTAAAGCTCCTGTCATCCTTGGCTCGGCTCTCCTGAGCTGGGACATCCTGTTAATTCAGTTGCGGCTGTAATTTCTTCGTGGCTCATTAGATTGCATTTAGGAAACTAACCTTTGTGCCAACCATGTGTCACACGATCGTACATAGTAACGACATTTCCTTTTTTGTATGTATTATGCTTGTATCTTCACTCTCCCCTCGCACTGATAATAACCTGAAATAACATGTCTGTTTTTCTCACCGTTAACTGTTAACCGGAGAGCTTTTCGGTTGAACATGAAATTGCCTGTTGTTTTGTATGACCTTTGTGCCTGGGGTTTGTGTATATAAAAACGATTGTTCTGTGATAAAGTTTACTCAGTTGCTTTCATCCTGCTTTTGAGTCACAACCTTCTCTCGGCTCGTCACACA
>NC_090725.1:50904196-50906696 GCF_036898095.1 Palaemon carinicauda | reverse complement strand
AACTTAATTAATTATTACGTGAGCTACGGCTTCAGAGGCTGGGAATCGAGGTAATGTTTTTTGTTTCTGAAATAATTTTATCTGGTGTATCAGCCAGCGCATGTTCCTTTATGAGGATTCTAGAAGAAACCTCTTCAGGCTCACTCGGACGTTCTTCATTATTTTCTTTATATTGGCGGGGTTTCATTTTCAAGTACCCAGTTTTTTCTCAGATTTTCTTTCTAGGGGTACATCTCGAACATCTCTACTTAACAGAGACCTTCTATATCCAAAGATATTTACTACTAAAAGTGCCAAATGTGTAAAACCTGTTCTGTACAGGAACCGTAGTTTCTTGTTTATATAGATGATTTTGAGTGATAGTGCTTTTGCATTTTCATTTACTCTATTGGTATATGTGTGTATAGATGAAGATTTAGGAGTAATAGCAGATCTACTAGAATACAGCGGTTTAGAGGAAATTGTTGAAGAAGACGTAAAGTGGTCATGATTCTGAAAATTAGCACCTGTGGAAAATGTATAGTTCTATTAAGAAATTGTATCCTTGTCCTGTCCAGTATCATAAATCTTATGATTTTGGCTGCAATCAATATCAAATGCAATAATGGCAAAATATGTTTTACCTGCTCTAAATTCAATGACCTCTCTACAGATTGTTTAGAAGATAAATTTTATTTCTATTGTAAGGGAGCTCAATCTAAAGATTCACGACAGTCTTAAAATATAAATTGGAACACTCAGTTATTGGGAGAGCAAATTATGAACACATAACATTTGGTGCTAAAAAAAAAATACTTTGGGTAATAATAATGCCTAACAATCGACTTATTCAAGTGTTTTGTTCAATCAAGGTGTCCTTAAGGACCTCCTAAAATAATACTTTGATATGTGTTGGGGTTTAACTTCATCCACGATACACTAGCAGCAAAACCTTTTCTGAAATCAAAAGACGGGAACAATGCAAATACAATTTCATCATCATCATTCAAAGCAAGCTGGTATTATGAAAAGTAATTGACCAAGAGCATTAAACTACAGTAAATGAAAACACAAAATATTACATTTTTGTAGTCGGCATGGTGCCAATCAGTAAGCACCTATACAGTAGTAAGCTATTGGCTAGAAATTTAATATTAATAATAAGTAATTACCCACCAACCCCATTTTTCCTGAGTTTGAAAATATGGGTCTCATGACTAACATGGCCAAAAGCAGCACTGAAGTCAAACCCACAAAACCAGTCACAAGAACTTCATTAACGCAATAAGGGATGGGGTAGCCGATGTGGTAACGTCCCTGACTGGTGAACGCCAGACTGGGGTTCGAGACCCGCTCAAACTTGTCAGTTCCTTTGGTCACTGTAACCTCACCATCATTGTGAGCTAAGCAGATGGGGGGGGGGGCCTATAGGTCTATCTGCTGAGTCATCAGCAGCCATTGGTCTTAGCTTGCGTAAAGTATATATGGTCAGTCTCTAGGGCATTGCCCTACCAGATGGGCAGTCACTGTCCCTTGCCTCTGCCATTCAGAACTTTAAACCTTTAAAACCTTTACATCAGGGGATTTCTGAACCATACTGATTATAAAAAGAGCATAAAAAACTCCAAGGCTATTAAGAAAGCCCCAAATGCAGACTAAGGAACAGATGATTACTTTCATCATCTCCATTCAGACGTTTCGCCAACATACGTTCAAAACTTTAGATAGTAAGCATAAAATATGTATTATAACCACGAAAGGACTTAATACTTCCGTCTTATAAATTACATCACGGGACTCATGTCTTTTACAAGATGAAAGTAATAACTCAAATAAATTCTTTTCACGTTTCCTTTCATGGATATAATACATGTTCAATGTTCATCACGTGGCCGACGTAATTTATACAAACACACATAAACTATATATATATATATATATATATATATATATATATATATATATATATATATATGTGTGTGTGTGTGTGTGTGTGTGTGTGTGTGTGTGTATGTGTGTGTGAAGAAAGAGAGAGAGAGAGAGAGAGAGAGAGAGAGAGAGAGAGAGAGAGAGAGAGAGAGAGAGAGAGAGAGAGAGAGAGAGAGAGAGAGAGAGGGGGGTGATAATTTTTTAATATCTTTTCAATTGCCTCACCCCGTGGAATGAAAATTACCTCATCGAGGGTCTCCGTATTGTTAGCATACTACTGTTTTGACTTATACAGATACTCTCTTGTTTTGATCATCTTTTCTTTGAATCTCTCCGCTCTAGCTGCAAGCCACAAAGGCCATATTATTTTAAGCGAACTCATTGTGGCATCATTTACTTCATGGTGTAATTCACTAATACTAAACTACACAAATATCAATAACATACTACTGCATAATTAGCCTTTTTGTCAAACGCTTGTGAGGATTCGAGCGAAGCTGAACAAACAATTATTATTATTATTATTATTATTATTATTATTATTATTATTATTATTATTATTATTATTATTAGCTAAGCTACAACCCTAGTT
>NC_090725.1:50896696-50899196 GCF_036898095.1 Palaemon carinicauda | reverse complement strand
AATAACCTTTCAACTGGTATATGGAAGACGACAATTGCAATTATTTTTAAATGCACAAACACGAGTAGAAAAAGAAATTTATCTATGCGTTCGTCAAACTTTCGAGTAAAAGATAGTCCAAAGGACTCTAACCATAAACATCGCATATCTGCCATTTTGAGCAATAAATAGATAATCAATACAGTTTGAAAAGATTTGATAATTGCAATGGAAAGCTGAATAAATTTCCGATATAATTCATATAAAATAGATAGGTTTTTATCAGAAAAAAATAGCAAGCACAAAGCAAAAACCAACAATACATTTTCATCTTTATTTAACTAAATTTACGAAAAAGTTTATCAAATCTACATGTTCATATTTTTTCATTTTTCATACCATGCAAAAATGCAAAGAATGACCTTTGAAATAGTATATGAATAATGGCAATTGCCAATATATGTAAATACGCCAACACAGAAAGGAAAAATTATCCAAGCACTATTAAAATTCTCTGGAAAAGCCATTCTAAACATACTCTCCCTTGCATGATGAACTATTTAATTAACAATGCTATAAAAAAAGTTAATAATGGAAAGCTGAATGAACTTCCTATTGGATATGATCAATTTAAAGGTAAATCAAATCAGTATATATTTCAGCAGACACAAGTGAATTTTTGAGTGTGCATTTATAAATATATATATATATATATATATATATATATATATATATATATATATATATATATATATATATATATACATATGTATGTATGTATGTATGTATGTATGTATGTATGTATGTATTTATATATATATATATATATATATATATATATATATATATATATATATATATATATATATATATATATATTATTATTATTATCATTATTATTATTACTAGCCAAGATAAAACCCTAATTGGAAAACCAAGATGCTATAAGCCCAAGGGCTCCAATAGTGAAAAATAGCTCAGTGAGGAAAGGAAATAGGGAAATAAATAAATGATCATAAATTATCATTCTATAAACAGTAACAACGTCAAAACAGATATGTCCTATATAAACTATTAGCAACGTCAAAAACAGATATGGCATATATAAACTATAAAAAGACCCAAGTCAGCCTGGTCAACATTAAAACATTTGCTCCAACTTTGAACTTTTGAAGTTCTACTGATTCAACTACCCGATTAGGTAGATCATTCCTCTACTTGGTAACAGCTGGAATAAAACTTCTAGAATACTGTGTAGTATTGAGCCTCATGATGGAGAAGGCCTGGCTATTAGAATTAACTGCCTGCCTAGTATTACGAACAGGATAGAACTGTCCAGGAAGATCTGGATGTAAAAGATGGAAATAATGAACTAATTGAACAACGGTGCCAAAGATTAATATCTAGATCAAGAATAAGAAATTTAATAGACCGTACGTTTCTGTCCAACAAATTAAGATGAGAATCGGCACCTGAACACCAGACAGGAGAACAATACTCAAAACAAGGTAGAATGAAAGAATTAAAACACTTCTTCAGAATAGATTGATCACCAAAAATCTTGTAAGACTCTCTCAATAAGGTAATTTTTTGTGCAATTGAAGAAGACAAGGACCTGATGTGTTTCTCAAAAGTAAATTTGCTGTCGAGAATCACACCTAAAAATTTAAAAGAGTCATACAAATTTAAAGAAACATTATCAATACTGAGATCCGGATGTTGAGGAGCCACCGTCCTTGACCTAGTTACAATCATACTTTGAGTTTTGTTAGGATTCAACTTCATACCCCATAATTTGCACCATGCACTAATTTTAGCTAAATCTCTATTATGGGATTCACCAACCCCAGATCTACATTCAGGGGATGGAATTGATGCAAAGAGAGTAGCATCATCTGCATATGCAACAAGCTTGTTTTCTATGCCAAACCACATGTCATGCGTACAGTATATAGTATGAAAAGTAATGGGCCAGGAAGACTACCCTGTGGAACACCGGATATCACATTCCTATACTCACTATGGTGCCCATCAACAACAACTCTTTGAGATCTAATACTTAAAAAATCAATAACAATGCTAAGAAACGACCCACCCACTCCCAACTGTTTGAGTTTGAAAACAAGGGCCTCATGATTACATACACACATATACACAGTGTATGTATATATATATATATATATATATATATATATATATATATATATATATATATACATATATATATGCATACATATATAAATATATATTCATATGTATATATATATATATATATATATATATATATATATATATATATATATATATATAAATATATATATATATATATTATATACATATATATGTATATATACATACAACCATATATATATATATATATATATATATATATATATATATATATATATATATATACATACATAAATGTATTAAAATATCTATAAATATATATATATATATATATACATATATATATATATACTTATGTATATATATATATATATATATATATATATATATA
>NC_090725.1:50871696-50894196 GCF_036898095.1 Palaemon carinicauda | reverse complement strand
TAAAGACTAACCCTAAATCCAAGTCCCTATCTCCCCCCAAGGTATGACCAGGGAGGTCCAAGCAATGGCTGATGATGACCCAGCGTGTACACCTATAGGCTCCCCAAAACACCCGATCCTTAGCTCACAAAGATGGCGAGGTTGCAGACACTAAAGGAACTAAGGAGTTTGAGCGAGAGAATAATACCAATTTAAACGTTAGTTTAACTTCTTTACTCCAGAAGGAAGAGGGATTTCCGAGTTTGCTAAAGTATAAAAAGAATTTTGAGTTTGCTGAAGCTGCTCTAAAATGAATTTTGATTTGTTAAACTGCTATTAAAAGAATTTTGAGTTTGCTAAAGCTGCTATAAAAGGTATTTTGAGTTTGCTCATGCTACTACAAAAAGAATTTTGAGTTTGTTAAAGTTGCTATAAAAGGAATTTGGAGTGTTCTGGTCGTAATTTAGGTAATTGAAAAGTTTTAATCTGAGAAACAGGATTTGCAATAGCAGTAGGGAATTTATCAAACAAACCAAAGTAAGGTGGTGTATTAAGGTTCAGCATATTATTCGATTCTTTTTACTAAAAAGTAAGAACTCTTTCTGATTTCTGGTTTCCTTTACAGAGATGAAACAGTTTCTTGAGCACTTAATCAGTGTTTAACTCGGCTGAACCAACTTCCATTAGGCTAAGGCCTTAACCCATCTTTCGTGTCTCAGTCAGCTCAAGTAATGAGGCCGAGATATTCCAGGAGGATTCAGTTACAGCAGAGAACCAGACTTAGAGTAGAATTTACGAGCAGAAGGAGAACTAGGTTAAGAGACATTCATTGGAAACAGAAAATCCGTGATGAGGGATCTTCCACTATTACAAGGAATTAAAGGGGTTTTTTTCACGTTTTTGGCAAATATATGCACACGTGGACTCAAAGCTTTCATTATCCAGCATCGTCATCGTCGTCTCCTCCTACGCCTATTGACGCAAAGGGCCTCGGTTATTTTTCGCCACTCGTCTCTATCTTGAGCTTTTACTTGAATACTTCTCCATTCATCATCTCCTACTTCGTGCTTCATAATCCTCAGCCATGTAGGCCTGGGTGTTCCAACTCTTCAAGTGCCTTGTGGAGCCCAACTGAAGGTTTGGTGAACTAATCTCTCTTAGGGAGTGCGAAGAGCATGCCCAAACCATCAGCTTTCATATTATATTTGCAATTCCAAGGAAATTTTGTTCGAATTACGGGAGAATGATCTTTTTTTTTAAATAAAGTTCTTTAGAACGAACAGCAATTTTGCTTGTCCTGACATTTTATTGTTATTCACTGCAGCATAACAACTGCAACACAATATAGGCCTATGTTAATTTGTTAACTCTGATGTGCTATTCCACACAGTTTAATCATCATTATCCATCTCCACTGTCAATGCATAAGACAACAAAAAATACTTTCTTTCAATAATAGCTGTTATGGTTCTGACCACTTCCCTTTGCAAGCTAGTTTTAGACTATAAAACAACCCCAGGTAACACATATCTCTGATGACGGAGGATAGAATTAATTGGAAATTCACCGCTCCAAACTTGATGGAAGATTTCTTTAGTTTTCTGACAGATCAATTGCAATATTATTAAGGTATGACTGATTGGGGTTCTGCAATACAACACCGGATTTTTTTTTTTTTTTTTTTTTTTTTTTTTTTTTTTTTTTTTGTTCAGAAATAGTGGATTGAAGAGCTTAGACGGACTGCTCAGCTCAGTTTAGTTTTTTTTTTTTTTTTTTTTTTTTTTTGTTCAGAAATAGTGGATTGAAGAGCTTAGACGGACTGCTCAGCTCAGTTTAGTTTTATGAAATGGGTGGAGGCAAATTTTTTCACTGAGGTGGTGGACAGGAGTGGTATTAGACAATGTTGGAGTAGTTCATTACTTGTCTAACAACTCTCAGAAAAGGGCCAGTAAAAATATCTTAACGTAGAGGACATGTCCTATTCCAGAATTAAGAATATATATATTTATTTAAATTTTCTGGTGGCTTGAGTATTTGTATAGCAATACAGTATAAGGACTTCTATATATTACATGAACATAATATAAGAGAGATTTGTTCCCCAAACTTTCAACTGGGCTCCACAAGGTACTAGATTTTGGAAGACTCAGGCCTATATGGCTGAGGACTAGAAGCGTGAAGTAGATGATGATGAATGCAGAAGTATTGACTTAAATGCTCAAAGTAGAGACGGCTGGGAAATCTAACCTACACCCTTTGTGCCAATGGGCGTAGGAGGAGTTGATGATGATGATGATTTATTTGTATATGATACCAGTTATGTTGAATCGAGTTTCTGAAAATTTATATATCAATCTTTATATATCTTTAAACAGTAATAATCTAATGTTTTACTGTTATTGTAAGGTACAATTACTTTGGTTAGTCATTTAACAAAAAATTTTTAATTAACTGTATATTTATTATCATTATCTTTGCTAGGTAGTCAGCCAAGGTTTAGGCCAATAAGATAGTGTTGGTGATCCCACATGGATGTTTAACTTTTCATATTTAATGAGGAACTTTATCTAAAATCTATTACTCTGAGAAGTCGTGGAGATCTGAATACTAACTCCTCTGTCGTTGAAAGATCTATGAGCATGTTCGATAACTGCTTCATGTACCAACCGTGTGTCACACAATTGTACATAATTATTTTGTATATATTATGCTTGTATCTGCGCTCTTCCCTCGCACTAAAAAGAACCTGAATGATCATGTCTCCGGTTTTGCTCTGTAATATTGTCTGTCTCTCGAACATGTTATGTCCTGTTGCCTTGAGGTTTTGTATATAAAGGAGAGTGTTCCGCAATAAACAACTCAGTTGATTGCATCCTGCCTTTGAGTTCACAACCCTCTCTCGGCCCGTTACATTGGTGACCCCGGAAGTCGACTCGCTCCCACCGCCTTCCACCCGCACCCCCTCGCCCCTTCATCGTTGGTACTATGACGGACTCTACGGCAGTTGGTGCTGCGGCCGCTCCATTCAAACTTTCATCGTTTGCCAGCAGAGAGGCGTTTGCTTGGTTTCAGCGTGCAAAAGTCCAGTTTCGTATCAGGGGCGTGACTCGCTCAACCACCAAAGCGGATTATGTTCTCGCGGCGATACCCGAGGACACCTTCCCAGAAATATCCAACTGGCTTTGTGAACAAGGAGACACACCAATAGCGTATGACGCCCTCAAAACATACCTTCTGCAGCAGTACTCGCCATCGCCAGCCGCCCGTATAGCAAAGCTTTTTCAGCTCTCGCAACAACCGTTGGGGAACCAAAGGGCTTCGCTTGCCCTCAGGGAGATGACCAGTATCGCTCGCCTTCAACCTGCCGCAGACGGCTCTCCTCATGAGGTGAACCTACTTTGTACCCTTTGGATATGCCGTTTACCCAAACCTGTACGCGCTGCCATACCCGATGTCGATAGTTTACCCATAAAGGACTTGATGACCAAAGCCGACGCCCTTATGGACAGCCACTTCAAGACCTCCATCAACGCCTCCACCCCTGACAACGAGGATGCCTATTCAACGTCAACCAAAGCTGACATGAATGCCGTAGGACATACACGCCTACCCCGTGACGTGCCGAAGCGGCGACACAGCCCCCCACCACCCACCAATCGCTCGCGCCCCAACGAACGACTTCTACAGCCACTTACTACCTCCCATCCGCCACAGTTTTGCTACTACCACTTCAGATACGGGGCAACCGCGAAGAACTGTGCCAAGGATTGTCAGTGGCCAAAAAACGTGTAAGTAGGCCATCGCTTGTGGCAGTGGCCTCCTGTGTTTCTAATCTTTTCTTTTTACAGGATGCAGGAACGTGCGTGCGATTTTTGGTAGACACGGGTGCTTGTCGTTCTCTTTTGCCAAGGAAACTCTTCAAGGCACGATGTAGTCTGTCTACATCTGCCGACGTCCGCTTGGTAGCTGCCAACGGATCTGCGATACCCACCTACGGTTACGAGAACCTCACATTATCGTTCGGAAACAGTAAATTCAATTGGAAGTTTCTCGTTACTGACGTCACAATGCCAATCCTCGGTGCGAATTTCCTCTCTCATTTCCACCTTCTGGTCGATGTTGCCCACCGACGATTGGTCAACGCAGACTCGTACTTGTCGACACCTCTTCAACCCACCTCCTCTAACCTCGCTCTCCACATCAGCACACCCACGGATGCCTACGCCCACCTCCTCACATCGTACCCGGAAGTTTTCCGTCCAGAACTTTGCCAAACGCCCACGGTTCCTGCCAAGCACGGTATTTATCACCATATCAAGACGACGGGACCCCCAGTCTTCGCAAAATTCAGACGTCTGGCACCGGAACGATTGGCAGCCGCCAAACAGACGTTCGCCGAAATGGAGGAAATGGGCCTTTGCCAAAAGGCCCATGGTCGTCACCCTTACACATCGTTCTGAAGAAAGACGGCTCCCTCCGTCCGTGCGGGGATTACAGGCGCCTGAACATGCAAACAGAACCGGATCACTACCCCCTCCCAAACATTGCCGACGTGACCTCCTACCTGCACAAAGCGAAGGTTTTCTCTACGCTCGACCTCCTGAAGGGGTATTATCAGGTGCCTATGAACCCAGAAGACATCCCCAAGACCGCCATCACCACTCCGTTTGGTACATACACCTTCAATTACTCCTGTTTTGGCCTTCGTAATGCTAGGGGAACGTTTCAACGTCTCTTGGATGGCATCTTAGGGGACCTCCCTTTCTGTGTATGTTATGTGGATGACATACTTGTGTTCTCCTCCTCAAAAGAGGAACACCTCCGTCATCTACGCATCGTGCTCGACCGCCTGCAACAAAACGGCCTTGTAGTCCGGAACGACAAGTGTACCTTTGGCGCCAACGAAGTGTCGTTCTTAGGGCACCGTATCACTCCTGAAGGAGTCCATCCCCTCCCTGAGAAGGTAGCAGCCGTTCAGAACTTCCCTGCGCCCTCGACCGTCAAAGCTCTGCAGGAATTCTTGGGCACGATCAACTATTATCACTGTTTTCTGCCAGCCATTGCCGCCACTCTTGCTCCCCTCTACGCCTCCCTCAAGGGCAAGATAAAGGACCTGAAGTGGGGTCCCCTTCAAGAAGCAGCCTTCTGCAATGCAAAGAAGGCCCTATCAACTGCTGCGGCTCTCACTTTTCCTATCCCACACGCCCCTCTCCTTCTCTCCACCGATGCCAGCAACATCGCTATTGGTGCAGTACTAGAGCAGGTGGTCAAACGCTCGCCCCGCCCATTGGCCTTCTTCAGCAGAAAACTGTCCCAGGCAGAATCGGGCTATTCTACCTTCGATCGAGAATTGCTGGTGGTGCACTTGGCTGTCCATCACTTTCGTCGTTTCTTAGAAGGTACGCCCTTCGTCATTCGCACGGACCACATGCCTCTGGTGCACGCCTTCACTCGACAGTCTGACGGCTGGTCCGCCCGTCAACGCCGACATCTCTCTGCCGTGGCTGAATACAACTGCACCCTTCAATACGTCCCTGGGAAAATGAATCTCGTTGCCGATGCCCTGTCAAGAAACACGTTGGCTGCCGTTCAACTGGGATTGGATTACAATGCCCTGGCTGAAGCCCAACGACAGTATCCAGAGTATCCAGCTTGTAGGACATCCTGCACGTCCCTCCGTTGGGAAGACTTTCCCCTCGAAGACTCCAACACCACCCTCCTCTGTGACATTAGTACTGGTAGACCGCGACCTTGGATTCCTGCTCCCATGCGCCAACAGGTGTTTAATTTCATTCACGGCCTTTCACATCCATCGTGCCGTTCTACTGCACAGCTGCTGAAGGCAAAGTTCATTTGGCACAGCATTTCTAAGGATGCTAAGGATTGGGTCCGCGCCTGTACTTCTGGCCAAACTTCCAAAGTACATCGACACACGGATTCAGGAGTGGGCACCTTTCCTTAACCTCAGCGTCGTTTTGCACACATTCACGTCGACATTGTAGGCCCCCTACCCACATCACAAGGACATCGTTACCTGTTTACCGTCATCGACCACTCCACTCCTTGGCCTGAAGCCATTCCCATGGAAACTGCAACGTCCGCCTCATGTACATCTGCCTTACTCTCTGGATGGATTTCAAGATTTGGTATCCCTGAGCATATTACTTCTGACAGGGGAACCACTTTCACCTCTCAATTGTGGACGTCATTAGCGAATCTCCTGGGCATCACCCTACATCAGACAACGGCCTACAACCCCGCTGCCAATGGAATGGTTAAACGTTTTCATCACACCCTCAAAGCAGCTTTGATGTCCCGCTGCAAGGATTGCAACTGGTTTACTCAGCTTCCCTGGGTCCTCCTGGGACTAAGGACCACTCCTAAAGACGCCCTCGACGTCTCGGCAGCTGAAACGGTGTATGGCGACCTGTTGGTCGTCCCTGCCGAATTTTTTCCTTCTACAACCTCCTCCGACGATCTCCAGCGCATACGTCACGTCGTGGGAAAATTTACACCGTGCCGCCAGACTTATAAGCCCCCAGCGAAGCATCACATACCAACGGACTTGCACTCTGCAACGCACGTCTTCCTGCGCAACGACACTAGCAAGCCACCACTAACGCCCCCTTACACGGGCCCTTTCCTTGTGATCCGACGCAGTCCGAAAGCATTCCTACTAAACATTCGGGGCAAAGAAGACTGGGTCTCCATTGATCATCTAAAACCTGCTTATCTTCTGCCAGATGACCCGCCTACAGTTCGCCTCTCTAGATCAGGGCGCCCTATTTAACATGTACAGTGTGTCATTTTTAGGGGGGGATCCATGTACCAACCGTATGTCACAAAATTGTACATAATTATTTTGTATATATTATGCTTGTATCTGCGCTCTTGCCTCGCACTAAAAAGAACCTGAATGATCATGTCTTCGGTTTTGCTCTGTAATATTGTCTGTCTCTCGAACATGTTATGTCCTGTTACCTTGAGGTTTTGTATATAAAGGAGAGTGTTCCTTAATAAACAACTCAGTTGATTGCATCCTGCCTTTGAGTTCACAACCCTCTCTCTGCCCGTTACATTCAACATTTCCATGTGGAGAACGTTTAACGTTAGACAGTAAAGCTACCCGAGTATCATTATCGGCCTTAACTATTCCACTATTAGTGTACCTGAGACGTCAAAAATTACGTCTGTATAGGTAGATATGCACACATACATACTTCACACGCACAGATTCAACACCCCCCCCCCCCCTCCGCCTCTTTCCTAACTACAACCCGCTGGTTCGATAATTTGTGGGAGGGTGGGGCTTCTGAGTGTACCTCTAGGGGTACACCCTCTCACCAGGGAATGACTACTTCATCTCCTCCATGAGCGTGACAGGAAGTATATATATATATATATATATATATATATATATATATATATATATATATATATATATATATATATATATATATATATATATATATATATATATACTGTACATACTTCCTGTCCCGCTCGGGGGGGAGGTGGAGTAATTATTCCCTGGTGAAAGAGTGTACCCTGAGAGGTACACTCAGAAACCCCACCCTCCCACGAATTGTCAAACCAGCGGTTGCAGTTTGCAAAGAGGCGGAGGGGGGAGGGGGGAAGAGTTGAATCTGTGCGTGTGAAGTATGTGTGTGTGTGCATATCTACCTAAACAGACACTTGCTCTTTATCATATAGGGGAGATAGCATTAGTTGTTCTTAGGAGGAATGTTGTTCGTAATTTCATGGAGAAATATTATTAAGCAGCCATTTTGAAGTTAAACGGACCCTCATTATATGAAGCACCGTACCGGAACAAAGCTGGGGCACATCCGCTAATTTTGAAATAAAATCATATTCCTCGTGCAAATCACTACAAAAGGTCAATTATTGCCTTCCCAAAAATCGAATATTTTGGGAAGGGTATGCATCCACACCTGTCGTTTGCTTCTAGTTTATTTATTTGTTTCTTTGTTTGTGTGCGACCTCACACAACAACTACAGTACTGATTTTGACCATACTTGGTAGTCATCGTGGGTATGACCCAAGGATGAATCTGTAACATTTTGGATAAAGTACATCAAAGTACATGTACGCAGCAAGTACTTACAAAATAATTACAATGTTTAGTAAATGGTAAATATTTTGTTACTTTATTTTTTGTTTGTAAACAAGATTGCGCAAAAGCTACTAAACCAATTTCAACGAAACTTAGTGGACAAGTGGGATGTGACCTAAGGAGAAATACAGTAGGTAGCAAAGGAAATATATTTAAAAGAAAAAAAAGACATAAAAGTACAAATACATAGTGGAGTTAAGAGAAATAAAAAGACCATTTGGCGTGGTGAAGGCATGCTCTCTACTGAGAACCCTTTTAGTATTAACTTTAAATTCTGCTTTCTTTAAAGTAGCAAATGCTTGCTTTATATCTTCACTGTTCGGAAAATAGAATAGGTAACCAAGTACTAATGGCCTTTGCGTTATAACCACAAGGTTTCATATTAAATTTCTAATGACTTAAAGTAGACCTTTGATGTTGCCTGCATGTTACGTGAATATCAAACATTTGTAAGGATCTTGTTCTTTCACAAAATCCCCTTCACTTTCACATTTACTCTCTCTCTCTCTCTCTCTCTCTCTCTCTCTCTCTCTCTCTCTCTCTCTCTCTCTCTCTCGTGTATTTGGCTTAGTATTTCAGCTATTCCCTTTGTACACTTGCTTAGCTGTATAACGGCTTTTTTCTTATCTTGCTCCATTTATCCCCCATCTCAGAACAAATCCTCCGTTGAGTCTAGCAATGCAATCCAGAAAGAAAAAGAAGATTGTTCATTTTCTTTTTTTTTCTTTCTTTTTTTCTTTTTTTGGTGGCTTACACCACTATTGCTTCTTCTTGTAACCTTTGCAAAGGCTACGAAAAGGAGATTACGTTCTAACCCAAGAAGTCAGTGACCTTTAAACCAGGGGAGAATACGAACACAAGAAAATCGGAATCAGGAAAAGAATCAGGGGAGAAGTCAGAAAATAAGAATCCGGAAATAAGCAAAATACGGAAGATGTTTCAAGACCGTTTAGGAAAAGTGGAGTAATGCTGGTTCTGGTTAATCCTCAGACAGAAGAATTACTGCAAAAATTTTTTTCTTCAGAATATAAGTCAACACAGGTGGTTTATTACCAGCCTGAAAAATCTCTCTCTCTCTCTCTCTCTCTCTCTCTCTCTCTCTCTCTCTAGTAGGTTGGCTAGGGCACCAGCCACCCGTTGAAATACTACCGCTAGAGAGTTATGGGTCCTATAACTGGCCAGGAAATACTACTGTACATTGGTTCATTCTCTCTAGTTACGGTTCATTTTCCTTTCGCCTACACATACACCGAACAGTCTGGCCTATTCTTTACATATTCTCCTCTGTCCTCATACACCTCACAACACAAAGATCACCAAACAATTCTTCTTCGCTCAAGGGGTTAACTACTGCACTGTAATCGTTCAGTTGCCTCTTTCCTCTTGGTAAGGGTAGAAGAGACTCTTTACCTATGGTAAGCAACTCTTCTAGGAGAAGGACACTCCAAAATCAAACCATTGTTCTCTAGTCTTGGGTAGTGCCATAGCCTCTGTACCATGGTCTTCCACTGTCTTGGGTTAGAGTTCTCTTGCTTGAGGGTACATTCGGGCACGCTATTCTAGCCTATTACTCTTCCTTTTGTTTTGTTAAAGATTTTATAGTTTATATAAGAAATATTTATTTTAATGTCACTGTTCTTAAAATATTTTATTTTTCCTGGTTTCCTTTCCTCACTGGGATATTTTCCCTGTTGGAGCCCCTGGGCTTATAGCATTGGGCTTTTCCAACTAGGGTTGTAGCCTAGCAAGTAATAATAATAATAATAATAATAATAATAATAATAATAATAATAATATCGTGGTAGGAGACCCTCTTTTAGGCAGGTTGAGTTAAAAGTAATGGCTGCATCGGCAGAGTTTATTTTCTTATCCAATTTTTCTATTTTCCGGATAATTCTCTTCTCTAGAGCACTGCAATCAGCCAGCAGACTTGAAAAATTCATCAGTCGGGTGAATGACAAAATCGGGAAGACTTTTCAAGTATATTCTCACAAAATACAAGTAAAACTTTTGGTACAAAATAGTAAAAACTACGACGCGTTTCGAGGATAAGTCCTTCCTCTTCTTCAGGTAGAGAGTGAGTTGGATGCTGCAGTCGGGTGGTATTTATACCCAGGATCAGGATTACAAGTGAAAGGGCTGGAATTTTCATTGGTTTTCATTGGTTGATTGGAGCTGATATGGTATGGTGCCTGATGTACGATGATCTCGGCCGGGAATACCAGTCTGTGACGTCATCGGGGACCTGAGTTTTGATTGGCTGAGGCGCGCTCTGAGCCAGCCAGGCTGCTCTCTCGCTCAGAAAAGTGTCCCACGTGGCTGAGATCATTTCCTACTTCGGCGTCAAAATTCGGGTTTCTTGATGTATCAATACGACGGCTTGATGGTAACAAAAACATCTCTTGGGTCGTATTAAGGGTGGGTTTATCTCGCTGTATCAGTAGGGCTTCTAGGATGCGTACACGTCGACCATCTGGGGCGCTACCAATAATCTTGGTGTTACTGATAATATCAGCTCGACAAATAGGGGTGTTATGTCTTTGTAGGGCATGATTCTTTATAGCCCCTTGCTGTACGTGGCAAGAAATTCTCTTGGAAAGACGCATAGTTGTCATGCCAATATAATTTCCGGGACAACCACGGATAGGGCATTGATATGCATAGACAACATTCGTCTTCTTTAAGAAATCCTGCTCTGGGGGCGCTGGGTTATTCCTCATAATAAGGCTTTTCGTCTTGGCCGTTTGGTAATATATGATGAAGTCCAATTTCTGGGTGTTTTCAGTAGGGGATACATTATTCTTGATGATTTCTTTCATTGCCTTCTCGTCTTGCAGGTAATTCGGATGCATATGTCCTTTGTAAAATAGCTTGATGTTATTGCTACTGTCGATTCTCTCGGCGGGGTCGGGTTCGTACCACTTGTCTACTGCTTTCCTGACTTCCTTTTGGACGTGCTTATTAGAGAATCCATTGTTGACAAGTACTTGGGATATTCGGTCCAGTTCCTTGTGTGTGTCGCACCAAGTGGAACAGTGCGACAGGGCCCTCCTGACGTAAGCCTTGATGGTAGAACTCTTATATCGGGTGGGGCACTCACTGTCTCCATTCAAGCACATGCCTAGGTTTGTGGGTTTAGTATACACTGTGGTCCGAAATCCATTCTCCGTCGAGGTGACTAGGACATCCAGGAACGGGAGGCGATTATCTTGGCTGTGTTCGAGGGTGAAACGGAGTACACTATGGTCCTCAAACATCTTCCTCAAAGTCTCGATTTCATCACTTGATCTCGCTTTCACAAAGGTATCGTCTATGTACCTAAAGTACAGAAAGGGGCATTCTACACGGGAGAACACTCTCTCTTCTACAATTCCCATGTAAAAATTCGCGAATAGGACTCCCAGGGGTGAGCCCATCGCTACGCCATCCTTCTGTACGTAGGTATGCCCTCGATGGGTGGTAAAGGGGGCCCTCTTCGTACAGATGGCTAGGAGGGTCCGAAGGGCTGGTTCAGGGATGTTCATAGATGGTGTAGAGTCGTCCCTATAGACCCTATCAGCGATAAGGTCTATGGTTTCGTCCACAGGCACGTTTGTGAATAAAGACTCTACATCCATCGATGCAATAACTCCATCACACGTAGAGTCCTTAATTTTATCCAGGAATTCAGTGGATGAAGCTACACAGTAACGATTTGGAATGTAGGGCGTCAGGATGGCATTCAGTCGTTTGGCAAGCTGGTAAGTCGGAGTAGGGCATTGACTTATAATGGGGCGTAGGGGGTTGCCCTGCTTGTGGGTTTTCACATTGCCATAAAGGTAGCCCGGCCAGAAATCCCCTGAAATAACTGGTAGGTGCATGGCATTGGTTGCTGCATTCACGACCTCGATGGTTTTGTTAGCCTCTTTCTTGATTTCTTCGATAGGGTTTCTAGTGAGGCGCACAAATTTTGAGGAATCAGCCAGGATGTCGTCGAGTTTCTTGTGGTATTCCTCTGTGTCAATAAGCACAAAGGCAGCAGTCTTGTCTGCCCTACGAACAGTAACACCAGCAACCTGCTTAAGTTCCTTGGCAGCTGCCTTCATATCCTGGGTAACGATACCACTGGTGTAACGACCCCTCTCAGTGAGGGCCTCAGCAAGAAGCAAGGGCTGGAGGGCATCAGTAGTCCGCAGGGTGCCACGATCTTGAAGGGCGAGGATTGAGTCAAGTAGCAGCTCGACCTCGAGGCGTTTATCAGTGGGCCTTGGTCTGGTCACGTAGTGGCAGTTGAGGCCCATCTTGAGGATTTGTTCCTGTGCAGGAGTCGGGGTATACCCCGAGATATTGATGTACTCCTGGCGTTCCTGTGGTATACGTAGTTTGCCACCGTTGAGGTTGATCAATTTCTTCAGGATGGTGCGGGTCCTCTTCTGCATGTCTCTCTTCTTAAGGATTCGGAGGGCATGGGTATTGTTGTCAGGGTAGTTCAGGCCACCCCCGATGTCCTCGTCCTCTCTCTGTTGGCTGGTAATGTCGAATTCTGGGTTGTCATCGACATGTTCTCGGGAGTCCTCATCAGGGGCGTCCTCATCTTCGTCAGGGTCGCTGTCAGGTTCAGGAGGGGTGTCTGGATCGGTACTGTCTTCATTCTGCTCTGCTCTTCTTTCCCTGGTGTTGACCCATTCCTCCACGAGACGGGTCCGGAGGGCTGTGAGCTCGTCCTTCAGCGCCTGCTTCTGTTGGAGCTGCCTCTGGAGGAGGCTACGTCTGTAGGCACGGGTACCAGGATCATTTTGGGCCGACGGGTCGAACAGCTGGACTTCGGTATATCGTGGTAGGAGACCCTCTTTTAGGCAGGTTGAGTTAAAAGTAATGGCTGCATCGGCAGAGTTTATTTTCTTATCCAATTTTTCTATTTTCCGGATAATTCTCTTCTCTAGAGCACTGCAATCAGCCAGCAGACTTGAAAAATTCATCAGTCGGGTGAATGACAAAATCGGGAAGACTTTTCAAGTATATTCTCACAAAATACAAGTAAAACTTTTGGTACAAAATAGTAAAAACTACGACGCGTTTCGAGGATAAGTCCTTCCTCTTCTTCAGGTAGAGAGTGAGTTGGATGCTGCAGTCGGGTGGTATTTATACCCAGGATCAGGATTACAAGTGAAAGGGCTGGAATTTTCATTGGTTTTCATTGGTTGATCGGAGCTGATATGGTATGGTGCCTGATGTACGATGATCTCGGCCGGGAATACCAGTCTGTGACGTCATCGGGGGACCTGAGTTTTGATTGGCTGAGGCGCGCTCTGAGCCAGCCAGGCTGCTCTCTCGCTCAGAAAAGTGTCCCACGTGGCTGAGATCATTTCCTACTTCGGCGTCAGGAGTACATCAATATCTCGGGGTATACCCCGACTCCTGCACAGGAACAAATCCTCAAGATGGGCCTCAACTGCCACTACGTGACCAGACCAAGGCCCACTGATAAACGCCTCGAGGTCGAGCTGCTACTTGACTCAATCCTCGCCCTTCAAGATCGTGGCACCCTGCGGACTACTGATGCCCTCCAGCCCTTGCTTCTTGCTGAGGCCCTCACTGAGAGGGGTCGTTACACCAGTGGTATCATTACCCAGGATATGAAGGCAGCTGCCAAGGAACTTAAGCAGGTTGCTGGTGTTACTGTTCGTAGGGCAGACAAGACTGCTGCCTTTGTGCTTATTGACACAGAGGAATACCACAAGAAACTCGACGACATCCTGGCTGATTCCTCAAAATTTGTGCGCCTCACTAGAAACCCTATCGAAGAAATCAAGAAAGAGGCTAACAAAACCATCGAGGTCGTGAATGCAGCAACCAATGCCATGCACCTACCAGTTATTTCAGGGGATTTCTGGCCGGGCTACCTTTATGGCAATGTGAAAACCCACAAGCAGGGCAACCCCCTACGCCCCATTATAAGTCAATGCCCTACTCCGACTTACCAGCTTGCCAAACGACTGAATGCCATCCTGACGCCCTACATTCCAAATCGTTACTGTGTAGCTTCATCCACTGAATTCCTGGATAAAATTAAGGACTCTACGTGTGATGGAGTTATTGCATCGATGGATGTAGAGTCTTTATTCACAAACGTGCCTGTGGACGAAACCATAGACCTTATCGCTGATAGGGTCTATAGGGACGACTCTACACCATCTATGAACATCCCTGAACCAGCCCTTCGGACCCTCCTAGCCATCTGTACGAAGAGGGCCCCCTTTACCACCCATCGAGGGCATACCTACATACAGAAGGATGGCGTAGCGATGGGCTCACCCCTGGGAGTCCTATTCGCGAATTTTTACATGGGAATTGTAGAAGAGAGAGTGTTCTCCCGTGTAGAATGCCCCTTTCTGTACTTTAGGTACATAGACGATACCTTTGTGAAAGCGAGATCAAGTGATGAAATCGAGACTTTGAGGAAGATGTTTGAGGACCATAGTGTACTCCGTTTCACCCTCGAACACAGCCAAGATAATCGCCTCCCGTTCCTGGATGTCCTAGTCACCTCGACGGAGAATGGATTTCGGACCACAGTGTATACTAAACCCACAAACCTAGGCATGTGCTTGAATGGAGACAGTGAGTGCCCCACCCGATATAAGAGTTCTACCATCAAGGCTTACGTCAGGAGGGCCCTGTCGCACTGTTCCACTTGGTGCGACACACACAAGGAACTGGACCGAATATCCCAAGTACTTGTCAACAATGGATTCTCTAATAAGCACGTCCAAAAGGAAGTCAGGAAAGCAGTAGACAAGTGGTACGAACCCGACCCCGCCGAGAGAATCGACAGTAGCAATAACATCAAGCTATTTTACAAAGGACATATGCATCCGAATTACCTGCAAGACGAGAAGGCAATGAAAGAAATCATCAAGAATAATGTATCCCCTACTGAAAACACCCAGAAATTGGACTTCATCATATATTACCAAACGGCCAAGACGAAAAGCCTTATTATGAGGAATAACCCAGCGCCCCCAGAGCAGGATTTCTTAAAGAAGACGAATGTTGTCTATGCATATCAATGCCCTATCCGTGGTTGTCCCGGAAATTATATTGGCATGACAACTATGCGTCTTTCCAAGAGAATTTCTTGCCACGTACAGCAAGGGGCTATAAAGAATCATGCCCTACAAAGACATAACACCCCTATTTGTCGAGCTGATATTATCAGTAACACCAAGATTATTGGTAGCGCCCCAGATGGTCGACGTGTACGCATCCTAGAAGCCCTACTGATACAGCGAGATAAACCCACCCTTAATACGACCCAAGAGATGTTTTTGTTACCATCAAGCCGTCGTATTGATACATCAAGAAACCCGAATTTTGACGCCGAAGTAGGAAATGATCTCAGCCACGTGGGACACTTTTCTGAGCGAGAGAGCAGCCTGGCTGGCTCAGAGCGCGCCTCAGCCAATCAAAACTCAGGTCCCCCGATGACGTCACAGACTGGTATTCCCGGCCGAGATCATCGTACATCAGGCACCATACCATATCAGCTCCGATCAACCAATGAAAACCAATGAAAATTCCAGCCCTTTCACTTGTAATCCTGATCCTGGGTATAAATACCACCCGACTGCAGCATCCAACTCACTCTCTACCTGAAGAAGAGGAAGGACTTATCCTCGAAACGCGTCGTAGTTTTTACTATTTTGTACCAAAAGTTTTACTTGTATTTTGTGAGAATATACTTGAAAAGTCTTCCCGATTTTGTCATTCACCCGACTGATGAATTTTTCAAGTCTGCTGGCTGATTGCAGTGCTCTAGAGAAGAGAATTATCCGGAAAATAGAAAAATTGGATAAGAAAATAAACTCTGCCGATGCAGCCATTACTTTTAACTCAACCTGCCTAAAAGAGGGTCTCCTACCACGATATACCGAAGTCCAGCTGTTCGACCCGTCGGCCCAAAATGATCCTGGTACCCGTGCCTACAGACGTAGCCTCCTCCAGAGGCAGCTCCAACAGAAGCAGGCGCTGAAGGACGAGCTCACAGCCCTCCGGACCCGTCTCATGGAGGAATGGGTCAACACCAGAGAAAGAAGAGCAGAGCAGAATGAAGACAGTACCGATCCAGACACCCCTCCTGAACCTGACAGCGACCCTGACGAAGATGAGGACGCCCCTGATGAGGACTCCCGAGAACATGTCGATGACAACCCAGAATTCGACATTACCAGCCAACAGAGAGAGGACGAGGACATCGGGGGTGGCCTGAACTACCCTGACAACATTACCCATGCCCTCCGAATCCTTAAGAAGAGAGACATGCAGAAGAGGACCCGCACCATCCTGAAGAAATTGATCAACCTCAACGGTGGCAAACTACGTATACCACAGGAACGCCAGGAGTACATCAATATCTCGGGGTATACCCCGACTCCTGCACAGGAACAAATCCTCAAGATGGGCCTCAACTGCCACTACGTGACCAGACCAAGGCCCACTGATAAACGCCTCGAGGTCGAGCTGCTACTTGACTCAATCCTCGCCCTTCAAGATCGTGGCACCCTGCGGACTACTGATGCCCTCCAGCCCTTGCTTCTTGCTGAGGCCCTCACTGAGAGGGGTCGTTACACCAGTGGTATCGTTACCCAGGATATGAAGGCAGCTGCCAAGGAACTTAAGCAGGTTGCTGGTGTTACTGTTCGTAGGGCAGACAAGACTGCTGCCTTTGTGCTTATTGACACAGAGGAATACCACAAGAAACTCGACGACATCCTGGCTGATTCCTCAAAATTTGTGCGCCTCACTAGAAACCCTATCGAAGAAATCAAGAAAGAGGCTAACAAAACCATCGAGGTCGTGAATGCAGCAACCAATGCCATACACCTACCAGTTATTTCAGGGGATTTCTGGCCGGGCTACCTTTATGGCAATGTGAAAACCCACAAGCAGGGCAACCCCCTACGCCCCATTATAAGTCAATGCCCTACTCCGACTTACCAGCTTGCCAAACGACTGAATGCCATCCTGACGCCCTACATTCCAAATCGTTACTGTGTAGCTTCATCCACTGAATTCCTGGATAAAATTAAGGACTCTACGTGTGATGGAGTTATTGCATCGATGGATGTAGAGTCTTTATTCACAAACGTGCCTGTGGACGAAACCATAGACCTTATCGCTGATAGGGTCTATAGGGACGACTCTACACCATCTATGAACATCCCTGAACCAGCCCTTCGGACCCTCCTAGCCATCTGTACGAAGAGGGCCCCCTTTACCACCCATCGAGGGCATACCTACATACAGAAGGATGGCGTAGCGATGGGCTCACCCCTGGGAGTCCTATTCGCGAATTTTTACATGGGAATTGTAGAAGAGAGAGTGTTCTCCCGTGTAGAATGCCCCTTTCTGTACTTTAGGTACATAGACGATACCTTTGTGAAAGCGAGATCAAGTGATGAAATCGAGACTTTGAGGAAGATGTTTGAGGACCATAGTGTACTCCGTTTCACCCTCGAACACAGCCAAGATAATCGCCTCCCGTTCCTGGATGTCCTAGTCACCTCGACGGAGAATGGATTTCGGACCACAGTGTATACTAAACCCACAAACCTAGGCATGTGCTTGAATGGAGACAGTGAGTGCCCCACCCGATATAAGAGTTCTACCATCAAGGCTTACGTCAGGAGGGCCCTGTCGCACTGTTCCACTTGGTGCGACACACACAAGGAACTGGACCGAATATCCCAAGTACTTGTCAACAATGGATTCTCTAATAAGCACGTCCAAAAGGAAGTCAGGAAAGCAGTAGACAAGTGGTACGAACCCGACCCCGCCGAGAGAATCGACAGTAGCAATAACATCAAGCTATTTTACAAAGGACATATGCATCCGAATTACCTGCAAGACGAGAAGGCAATGAAAGAAATCATCAAGAATAATGTATCCCCTACTGAAAACACCCAGAAATTGGACTTCATCATATATTACCAAACGGCCAAGACGAAAAGCCTTATTATGAGGAATAACCCAGCGCCCCCAGAGCAGGATTTCTTAAAGAAGACGAATGTTGTCTATGCATATCAATGCCCTATCCGTGGTTGTCCCGGAAATTATATTGGCATGACAACTATGCGTCTTTCCAAGAGAATTTCTTGCCACGTACAGCAAGGGGCTATAAAGAATCATGCCCTACAAAGACATAACACCCCTATTTGTCGAGCTGATATTATCAGTAACACCAAGATTATTGGTAGCGCCCCAGATGGACGACGTGTACGCATCCTAGAAGCCCTACTGATACAGCGAGATAAACCCACCCTTAATACGACCCAAGAGATGTTTTTGTTACCATCAAGCCGTCGTATTGATACATCAAGAAACCCGAATTTTGACGCCGAAGTAGGAAATGATCTCAGCCACGTGGGACACTTTTCTGAGCGAGAGAGCAGCCTGGCTGGCTCAGAGCGCGCCTCAGCCAATCAAAACTCAGGTCCCCCGATGACGTCACAGACTGGTATTCCCGGCCGAGATCATCGTACATCAGGCACCATACCATATCAGCTCCGATCAACCAATGAAAACCAATGAAAATTCCAGCCCTTTCACTTGTAATCCTGATCCTGGGTATAAATACCACCCGACTGCAGCATCCAACTCACTCTCTACCTGAAGAAGAGGAAGGACTTATCCTCGAAACGCGTCGTAGTTTTTACTATTTTGTACCAAAAGTTTTACTTGTATTTTGTGAGAATATACTTGAAAAGTCTTCCCGATTTTGTCATTCACCCGACTGATGAATTTTTCAAGTCTGCTGGCTGATTGCAGTGCTCTAGAGAAGAGAATTATCCGGAAAATAGAAAAATTGCATAAGAAAATAAACTCTGCCGATGCAGCCATTACTTTTAACTCAACCTGCCTAAAAGAGGGTCTCCTACCACGATATACCGAAGTCCAGCTGTTCGACCCCGTCGGCCCAAAATGATCCTGGTACCCGTGCCTACAGACGTAGCCTCCTCCAGAGGCAGCTCCAACAGAAGCAGGCGCTGAAGGACGAGCTCACAGCCCTCCGGACCCGTCTCGTGGAGGAATGGGTCAACACCAGGGAAAGAAGAGCAGAGCAGAATGAAGACAGTACCGATCCAGACACCCCTCCTGAACCTGACAGCGACCCTGACGAAGATGAGGACGCCCCTGATGAGGACTCCCGAGAACATGTCGATGACAACCCAGAATTCGACATTACCAGCCAACAGAGAGAGGACGAGGACATCGGGGGTGGCCTGAACTACCCTGACAACATTACCCATGCCCTCCGAATCCTTAAGAAGAGAGACATGCAGAAGAGGACCCGCACCATCCTGAAGAAATTGATCAACCTCAACGGTGGCAAACTACGTATACCACAGGAACGCCAGGAGTACATCAATATCTCGGGGTATACCCCGACTCCTGCACAGGAACAAATCCTCAAGATGGGCCTCAACTGCCACTACGTGACCAGACCAAGGCCCACTGATAAACGCCTCGAGGTCGAGCTGCTACTTGACTCAATCCTCGCCCTTCAAGATCGTGGCACCCTGCGGACTACTGATGCCCTCCAGCCCTTGCTTCTTGCTGAGGCCCTCACTGAGAGGGGTCGTTACACCAGTGGTATCGTTACCCAGGATATGAAGGCAGCTGCCAAGGAACTTAAGCAGGTTGCTGGTGTTACTGTTCGTAGGGCAGACAAGACTGCTGCCTTTGTGCTTATTGACACAGAGGAATACCACAAGAAACTCGACGACATCCTGGCTGATTCCTCAAAATTTGTGCGCCTCACTAGAAACCCTATCGAAGAAATCAAGAAAGAGGCTAACAAAACCATCGAGGTCGTGAATGCAGCAACCAATGCCATACACCTACCAGTTATTTCAGGGGATTTCTGGCCGGGCTACCTTTATGGCAATGTGAAAACCCACAAGCAGGGCAACCCCCTACGCCCCATTATAAGTCAATGCCCTACTCCGACTTACCAGCTTGCCAAACGACTGAATGCCATCCTGACGCCCTACATTCCAAATCGTTACTGTGTAGCTTCATCCACTGAATTCCTGATAAAATTAAGGACTCTACGTGTGATGGAGTTATTGCATCGATGGATGTAGAGTCTTTATTCACAAACGTGCCTGTGGACGAAACCATAGACCTTATCGCTGATAGGGTCTATAGGGACGACTCTACACCATCTATGAACATCCCTGAACCAGCCCTTCGGACCCTCCTAGCCATCTGTACGAAGAGGGCCCCCTTTACCACCCATCGAGGGCATACCTACATACAGAAGGATGGCGTAGCGATGGGCTCACCCCTGGGAGTCCTATTCGCGAATTTTTACATGGGAATTGTAGAAGAGAGAGTGTTCTCCCGTGTAGAATGCCCCTTTCTGTACTTTAGGTACATAGACGATACCTTTGTGAAAGCGAGATCAAGTGATGAAATCGAGACTTTGAGGAAGATGTTTGAGGACCATAGTGTACTCCGTTTCACCCTCGAACACAGCCAAGATAATCGCCTCCCGTTCCTGGATGTCCTAGTCACCTCGACGGAGAATGGATTTCGGACCACAGTGTATACTAACCCACAAACCTAGGCATGTGCTTGAATGGAGACAGTGAGTGCCCCACCCGATAGTAAGAGTTCTACCATCAAGGCTTACGTCAGGAGGGCCCTGTCGCACTGTTCCACTTGGTGCGACACACACAAGGAACTGGACCGAATATCCCAAGTACTTGTCAACAATGGATTCTCTAATAAGCACGTCCAAAAGGAAGTCAGGAAAGCAGTAGACAAGTGGTACGAACCCGACCCCGCCGAGAGAATCGACAGTAGCAATAACATCAAGCTATTTTACAAAGGACATATGCATCCGAATTACCTGCAAGACGAGAAGGCAATGAAAGAAATCATCAAGAATAATGTATCCCCTACTGAAAACACCCAGAAATTGGACTTCATCATATATTACCAAACGGCCAAGACGAAAAGCCTTATTATGAGGAATAACCCAGCGCCCCCAGAGCAGGATTTCTTAAAGAAGACGAATGTTGTCTATGCATATCAATGCCCTATCCGTGGTTGTCCCGGAAATTATATTGGCATGACAACTATGCGTCTTTCCAAGAGAATTTCTTGCCACGTACAGCAAGGGGCTATAAAGAATCATGCCCTACAAAGACATAACACCCCTATTTGTCGAGCTGATATTATCAGTAACACCAAGATTATTGGTAGCGCCCCAGATTGGTCGACGTGTACGCATCCTAGAAGCCCTACTGATACAGCGAGATAAACCCAACCTTAATACGACCCAAGAGATGTTTTTGTTACCATCAAGCCGTCGTATTGATACATCAAGAAACCCGAATTTTGACGCCGAAGTAGGAAATGATCTCAGCCACGTGGGACACTTTTCTGAGCGAGAGAGCAGCCTGGCTGGCTCAGAGCGCGCCTCAGCCAATCAAAACTCAGGTCCCCCGATGACGTCACAGACTGGTATTCCCCGGCCGAGATCATCGTACATCAGGCACCATACCATATCAGCTCCGATCAACCATGAAAACCAATGAAAATTCCAGCCCTTTCACTTGTAATCCTGATCCTGGGTATAAATACCACCCGACTGCAGCATCCAACTCACTCTCTACCTGAAGAAGAGGAAGGACTTATCCTCGAAACGCGTCGTAGTTTTTACTATTTTGTACCAAAAGTTTTACTTGTATTTTGTGAGAATATACTTGAAAAGTCTTCCCGATTTTGTCATTCACCCGACTGATGAATTTTTCAAGTCTGCTGGCTGATTGCAGTGCTCTAGAGAAGAGAATTATCCGGAAAATAGAAAAATTGGATAAGAAAATAAACTCTGCCGATGCAGCCATTACTTTTAACTCAACCTGAATAATAATAATAATAATAATTAATAATACCTATAGCATCCCCTTTCGTATCAAATTCTATCTTTACCATTACTTCCTCTGGGAGCACACAAAAACTTATTATTATTATTATTATTATTATTATTATTATTATTATTATTATTATTATTATTATTATTATTATTAGCCAAGCTAAGACCCTAATTGGAAAAGCAGGGTAAAATAGCCCAGCGAGGAAAGGAAACAAGGAAATAAATAAACTATATGAGAAGAAATTACCAATTAGAATAAAATATTATAACAACAACAATAAAACAGATCTTTCTCATATAAACTATAAAAGGGAGACTTGTGTCAGCCTGTTCAACATGAAACCATATGAACTTTTGAAGTTCCTATACATTACTTATATGAATCACTTTCACATCTACAATTCAAAACCAACTGTTTTGATGAAACAAAACAAAAACCTCGTAATACTATAATATTCTTGG
>NC_090725.1:50862562-50871196 GCF_036898095.1 Palaemon carinicauda | reverse complement strand
GTATGCCCTCGATGGGTGGTAAAGGGGGCCCTCTTCGTACAGATGGCTAGGAGGGTCCGAAGGGCTGGTTCAGGGATGTTCATAGATGGTGTAGAGTCGTCCCTATAGACCCTATCAGCGATAAGGTCTATGGTTTCGTCCACAGGCACGTTTGTGAATAAAGACTCTACATCCATCGATGCAATAACTCCATCACACGTAGAGTCCTTAATTTTATCCAGGAATTCAGTGGATGAAGCTACACAGTAACGATTTGGAATGTAGGGCGTCAGGATGGCATTCAGTCGTTTGGCAAGCTGGTAAGTCGGAGTAGGGCATTGACTTATAATGGGGCGTAGGGGGTTGCCCTGCTTGTGGGTTTTCACATTGCCATAAAGGTAGCCCGGCCAGAAATCCCCTGAAATAACTGGTAGGTGCATGGCATTGGTTGCTGCATTCACGACCTCGATGGTTTTGTTAGCCTCTTTCTTGATTTCTTCGATAGGGTTTCTAGTGAGGCGCACAAATTTTGAGGAATCAGCCAGGATGTCGTCGAGTTTCTTGTGGTATTCCTCTGTGTCAATAAGCACAAAGGCAGCAGTCTTGTCTGCCCTACGAACAGTAACACCAGCAACCTGCTTAAGTTCCTTGGCAGCTGCCTTCATATCCTGGGTAACGATACCACTGGTGTAACGACCCCTCTCAGTGAGGGCCTCAGCAAGAAGCAAGGGCTGGAGGGCATCAGTAGTCCGCAGGGTGCCACGATCTTGAAGGGCGAGGATTGAGTCAAGTAGCAGCTCGACCTCGAGGCGTTTATCAGTGGGCCTTGGTCTGGTCACGTAGTGGCAGTTGAGGCCCATCTTGAGGATTTGTTCCTGTGCAGGAGTCGGGGTATACCCCGAGATATTGATGTACTCCTGGCGTTCCTGTGGTATACGTAGTTTGCCACCGTTGAGGTTGATCAATTTCTTCAGGATGGTGCGGGTCCTCTTCTGCATGTCTCTCTTCTTAAGGATTCGGAGGGCATGGGTATTGTTGTCAGTGGGTAGTTCAGGCCACCCCCGATGTCCTCGTCCTCTCTCTGTTGGCTGGTAATGTCGAATTCTGGGTTGTCATCGACATGTTCTCGGGAGTCCTCATCAGGGGCGTCCTCATCTTCGTCAGGGTCGCTGTCAGGTTCAGGAGGGGTGTCTGGATCGGTACTGTCTTCATTCTGCTCTGCTCTTCTTTCCCTGGTGTTGACCCATTCCTCCACGAGACGGGTCCGGAGGGCTGTGAGCTCGTCCTTCAGCGCCTGCTTCTGTTGGAGCTGCCTCTGGAGGAGGCTACGTCTGTAGGCACGGGTACCAGGATCATTTTGGGCCGACGGGTCGAACAGCTGGACTTCGGTATATCGTGGTAGGAGACCCTCTTTTAGGCAGGTTGAGTTAAAAGTAATGGCTGCATCGGCAGAGTTTATTTTCTTATCCAATTTTTCTATTTTCCGGATAATTCTCTTCTCTAGAGCACTGCAATCAGCCAGCAGACTTGAAAAATTCATCAGTCGGGTGAATGACAAAATCGGGAAGACTTTTCAAGTATATTCTCACAAAATACAAGTAAAACTTTTGGTACAAAATAGTAAAAACTACGACGCGTTTCGAGGATAAGTCCTTCCTCTTCTTCAGGTAGAGAGTGAGTTGGATGCTGCAGTCGGGTGGTATTTATACCCAGGATCAGGATTACAAGTGAAAGGGCTGGAATTTTCATTGGTTTTCATTGGTTGATCGGAGCTGATATGGTATGGTGCCTGATGTACGATGATCTCGGCCGGGAATACCAGTCTGTGACGTCATCGGGGGACCTGAGTTTTGATTGGCTGAGGCGCGCTCTGAGCCAGCCAGGCTGCTCTCTCGCTCAGAAAAGTGTCCCACGTGGCTGAGATCATTTCCTACTTCGGCGTCAGGAGTACATCAATATCTCGGGGTATACCCCGACTCCTGCACAGGAACAAATCCTCAAGATGGGCCTCAACTGCCACTACGTGACCAGACCAAGGCCCACTGATAAACGCCTCGAGGTCGAGCTGCTACTTGACTCAATCCTCGCCCTTCAAGATCGTGGCACCCTGCGGACTACTGATGCCCTCCAGCCCTTGCTTCTTGCTGAGGCCCTCACTGAGAGGGGTCGTTACACCAGTGGTATCATTACCCAGGATATGAAGGCAGCTGCCAAGGAACTTAAGCAGGTTGCTGGTGTTACTGTTCGTAGGGCAGACAAGACTGCTGCCTTTGTGCTTATTGACACAGAGGAATACCACAAGAAACTCGACGACATCCTGGCTGATTCCTCAAAATTTGTGCGCCTCACTAGAAACCCTATCGAAGAAATCAAGAAAGAGGCTAACAAAACCATCGAGGTCGTGAATGCAGCAACCAATGCCATGCACCTACCAGTTATTTCAGGGGATTTCTGGCCGGGCTACCTTTATGGCAATGTGAAAACCCACAAGCAGGGCAACCCCCTACGCCCCATTATAAGTCAATGCCCTACTCCGACTTACCAGCTTGCCAAACGACTGAATGCCATCCTGACGCCCTACATTCCAAATCGTTACTGTGTAGCTTCATCCACTGAATTCCTGGATAAAATTAAGGACTCTACGTGTGATGGAGTTATTGCATCGATGGATGTAGAGTCTTTATTCACAAACGTGCCTGTGGACGAAACCATAGACCTTATCGCTGATAGGGTCTATAGGGACGACTCTACACCATCTATGAACATCCCTGAACCAGCCCTTCGGACCCTCCTAGCCATCTGTACGAAGAGGGCCCCCTTTACCACCCATCGAGGGCATACCTACATACAGAAGGATGGCGTAGCGATGGGCTCACCCCTGGGAGTCCTATTCGCGAATTTTTACATGGGAATTGTAGAAGAGAGAGTGTTCTCCCGTGTAGAATGCCCCTTTCTGTACTTTAGGTACATAGACGATACCTTTGTGAAAGCGAGATCAAGTGATGAAATCGAGACTTTGAGGAAGATGTTTGAGGACCATAGTGTACTCCGTTTCACCCTCGAACACAGCCAAGATAATCGCCTCCCGTTCCTGGATGTCCTAGTCACCTCGACGGAGAATGGATTTCGGACCACAGTGTATACTAAACCCACAAACCTAGGCATGTGCTTGAATGGAGACAGTGAGTGCCCCACCCGATATAAGAGTTCTACCATCAAGGCTTACGTCAGGAGGGCCCTGTCGCACTGTTCCACTTGGTGCGACACACACAAGGAACTGGACCGAATATCCCAAGTACTTGTCAACAATGGATTCTCTAATAAGCACGTCCAAAAGGAAGTCAGGAAAGCAGTAGACAAGTGGTACGAACCCGACCCCGCCGAGAGAATCGACAGTAGCAATAACATCAAGCTATTTTACAAAGGACATATGCATCCGAATTACCTGCAAGACGAGAAGGCAATGAAAGAAATCATCAAGAATAATGTATCCCCTACTGAAAACACCCAGAAATTGGACTTCATCATATATTACCAAACGGCCAAGACGAAAAGCCTTATTATGAGGAATAACCCAGCGCCCCCAGAGCAGGATTTCTTAAAGAAGACGAATGTTGTCTATGCATATCAATGCCCTATCCGTGGTTGTCCCGGAAATTATATTGGCATGACAACTATGCGTCTTTCCAAGAGAATTTCTTGCCACGTACAGCAAGGGGCTATAAAGAATCATGCCCTACAAAGACATAACACCCCTATTTGTCGAGCTGATATTATCAGTAACACCAAGATTATTGGTAGCGCCCCAGATGGTCGACGTGTACGCATCCTAGAAGCCCTACTGATACAGCGAGATAAACCCACCCTTAATACGACCCAAGAGATGTTTTTGTTACCATCAAGCCGTCGTATTGATACATCAAGAAACCCGAATTTTGACGCCGAAGTAGGAAATGATCTCAGCCACGTGGGACACTTTTCTGAGCGAGAGAGCAGCCTGGCTGGCTCAGAGCGCGCCTCAGCCAATCAAAACTCAGGTCCCCCGATGACGTCACAGACTGGTATTCCCGGCCGAGATCATCGTACATCAGGCACCATACCATATCAGCTCCGATCAACCAATGAAAACCAATGAAAATTCCAGCCCTTTCACTTGTAATCCTGATCCTGGGTATAAATACCACCCGACTGCAGCATCCAACTCACTCTCTACCTGAAGAAGAGGAAGGACTTATCCTCGAAACGCGTCGTAGTTTTTACTATTTTGTACCAAAAGTTTTACTTGTATTTTGTGAGAATATACTTGAAAAGTCTTCCCGATTTTGTCATTCACCCGACTGATGAATTTTTCAAGTCTGCTGGCTGATTGCAGTGCTCTAGAGAAGAGAATTATCCGGAAAATAGAAAAATTGGATAAGAAAATAAACTCTGCCGATGCAGCCATTACTTTTAACTCAACCTGCCTAAAAGAGGGTCTCCTACCACGATATACCGAAGTCCAGCTGTTCGACCCGTCGGCCCAAAATGATCCTGGTACCCGTGCCTACAGACGTAGCCTCCTCCAGAGGCAGCTCCAACAGAAGCAGGCGCTGAAGGACGAGCTCACAGCCCTCCGGACCCGTCTCATGGAGGAATGGGTCAACACCAGAGAAAGAAGAGCAGAGCAGAATGAAGACAGTACCGATCCAGACACCCCTCCTGAACCTGACAGCGACCCTGACGAAGATGAGGACGCCCCTGATGAGGACTCCCGAGAACATGTCGATGACAACCCAGAATTCGACATTACCAGCCAACAGAGAGAGGACGAGGACATCGGGGGTGGCCTGAACTACCCTGACAACATTACCCATGCCCTCCGAATCCTTAAGAAGAGAGACATGCAGAAGAGGACCCGCACCATCCTGAAGAAATTGATCAACCTCAACGGTGGCAAACTACGTATACCACAGGAACGCCAGGAGTACATCAATATCTCGGGGTATACCCCGACTCCTGCACAGGAACAAATCCTCAAGATGGGCCTCAACTGCCACTACGTGACCAGACCAAGGCCCACTGATAAACGCCTCGAGGTCGAGCTGCTACTTGACTCAATCCTCGCCCTTCAAGATCGTGGCACCCTGCGGACTACTGATGCCCTCCAGCCCTTGCTTCTTGCTGAGGCCCTCACTGAGAGGGGTCGTTACACCAGTGGTATCGTTACCCAGGATATGAAGGCAGCTGCCAAGGAACTTAAGCAGGTTGCTGGTGTTACTGTTCGTAGGGCAGACAAGACTGCTGCCTTTGTGCTTATTGACACAGAGGAATACCACAAGAAACTCGACGACATCCTGGCTGATTCCTCAAAATTTGTGCGCCTCACTAGAAACCCTATCGAAGAAATCAAGAAAGAGGCTAACAAAACCATCGAGGTCGTGAATGCAGCAACCAATGCCATACACCTACCAGTTATTTCAGGGGATTTCTGGCCGGGCTACCTTTATGGCAATGTGAAAACCCACAAGCAGGGCAACCCCCTACGCCCCATTATAAGTCAATGCCCTACTCCGACTTACCAGCTTGCCAAACGACTGAATGCCATCCTGACGCCCTACATTCCAAATCGTTACTGTGTAGCTTCATCCACTGAATTCCTGGATAAAATTAAGGACTCTACGTGTGATGGAGTTATTGCATCGATGGATGTAGAGTCTTTATTCACAAACGTGCCTGTGGACGAAACCATAGACCTTATCGCTGATAGGGTCTATAGGGACGACTCTACACCATCTATGAACATCCCTGAACCAGCCCTTCGGACCCTCCTAGCCATCTGTACGAAGAGGGCCCCCTTTACCACCCATCGAGGGCATACCTACATACAGAAGGATGGCGTAGCGATGGGCTCACCCCTGGGAGTCCTATTCGCGAATTTTTACATGGGAATTGTAGAAGAGAGAGTGTTCTCCCGTGTAGAATGCCCCTTTCTGTACTTTAGGTACATAGACGATACCTTTGTGAAAGCGAGATCAAGTGATGAAATCGAGACTTTGAGGAAGATGTTTGAGGACCATAGTGTACTCCGTTTCACCCTCGAACACAGCCAAGATAATCGCCTCCCGTTCCTGGATGTCCTAGTCACCTCGACGGAGAATGGATTTCGGACCACAGTGTATACTAAACCCACAAACCTAGGCATGTGCTTGAATGGAGACAGTGAGTGCCCCACCCGATATAAGAGTTCTACCATCAAGGCTTACGTCAGGAGGGCCCTGTCGCACTGTTCCACTTGGTGCGACACACACAAGGAACTGGACCGAATATCCCAAGTACTTGTCAACAATGGATTCTCTAATAAGCACGTCCAAAAGGAAGTCAGGAAAGCAGTAGACAAGTGGTACGAACCCGACCCCGCCGAGAGAATCGACAGTAGCAATAACATCAAGCTATTTTACAAAGGACATATGCATCCGAATTACCTGCAAGACGAGAAGGCAATGAAAGAAATCATCAAGAATAATGTATCCCCTACTGAAAACACCCAGAAATTGGACTTCATCATATATTACCAAACGGCCAAGACGAAAAGCCTTATTATGAGGAATAACCCAGCGCCCCCAGAGCAGGATTTCTTAAAGAAGACGAATGTTGTCTATGCATATCAATGCCCTATCCGTGGTTGTCCCGGAAATTATATTGGCATGACAACTATGCGTCTTTCCAAGAGAATTTCTTGCCACGTACAGCAAGGGGCTATAAAGAATCATGCCCTACAAAGACATAACACCCCTATTTGTCGAGCTGATATTATCAGTAACACCAAGATTATTGGTAGCGCCCCAGATGGACGACGTGTACGCATCCTAGAAGCCCTACTGATACAGCGAGATAAACCCACCCTTAATACGACCCAAGAGATGTTTTTGTTACCATCAAGCCGTCGTATTGATACATCAAGAAACCCGAATTTTGACGCCGAAGTAGGAAATGATCTCAGCCACGTGGGACACTTTTCTGAGCGAGAGAGCAGCCTGGCTGGCTCAGAGCGCGCCTCAGCCAATCAAAACTCAGGTCCCCCGATGACGTCACAGACTGGTATTCCCGGCCGAGATCATCGTACATCAGGCACCATACCATATCAGCTCCGATCAACCAATGAAAACCAATGAAAATTCCAGCCCTTTCACTTGTAATCCTGATCCTGGGTATAAATACCACCCGACTGCAGCATCCAACTCACTCTCTACCTGAAGAAGAGGAAGGACTTATCCTCGAAACGCGTCGTAGTTTTTACTATTTTGTACCAAAAGTTTTACTTGTATTTTGTGAGAATATACTTGAAAAGTCTTCCCGATTTTGTCATTCACCCGACTGATGAATTTTTCAAGTCTGCTGGCTGATTGCAGTGCTCTAGAGAAGAGAATTATCCGGAAAATAGAAAAATTGCATAAGAAAATAAACTCTGCCGATGCAGCCATTACTTTTAACTCAACCTGCCTAAAAGAGGGTCTCCTACCACGATATACCGAAGTCCAGCTGTTCGACCCGTCGGCCCAAAATGATCCTGGTACCCGTGCCTACAGACGTAGCCTCCTCCAGAGGCAGCTCCAACAGAAGCAGGCGCTGAAGGACGAGCTCACAGCCCTCCGGACCCGTCTCGTGGAGGAATGGGTCAACACCAGGGAAAGAAGAGCAGAGCAGAATGAAGACAGTACCGATCCAGACACCCCTCCTGAACCTGACAGCGACCCTGACGAAGATGAGGACGCCCCTGATGAGGACTCCCGAGAACATGTCGATGACAACCCAGAATTCGACATTACCAGCCAACAGAGAGAGGACGAGGACATCGGGGGTGGCCTGAACTACCCTGACAACATTACCCATGCCCTCCGAATCCTTAAGAAGAGAGACATGCAGAAGAGGACCCGCACCATCCTGAAGAAATTGATCAACCTCAACGGTGGCAAACTACGTATACCACAGGAACGCCAGGAGTACATCAATATCTCGGGGTATACCCCGACTCCTGCACAGGAACAAATCCTCAAGATGGGCCTCAACTGCCACTACGTGACCAGACCAAGGCCCACTGATAAACGCCTCGAGGTCGAGCTGCTACTTGACTCAATCCTCGCCCTTCAAGATCGTGGCACCCTGCGGACTACTGATGCCCTCCAGCCCTTGCTTCTTGCTGAGGCCCTCACTGAGAGGGGTCGTTACACCAGTGGTATCGTTACCCAGGATATGAAGGCAGCTGCCAAGGAACTTAAGCAGGTTGCTGGTGTTACTGTTCGTAGGGCAGACAAGACTGCTGCCTTTGTGCTTATTGACACAGAGGAATACCACAAGAAACTCGACGACATCCTGGCTGATTCCTCAAAATTTGTGCGCCTCACTAGAAACCCTATCGAAGAAATCAAGAAAGAGGCTAACAAAACCATCGAGGTCGTGAATGCAGCAACCAATGCCATACACCTACCAGTTATTTCAGGGGATTTCTGGCCGGGCTACCTTTATGGCAATGTGAAAACCCACAAGCAGGGCAACCCCCTACGCCCCATTATAAGTCAATGCCCTACTCCGACTTACCAGCTTGCCAAACGACTGAATGCCATCCTGACGCCCTACATTCCAAATCGTTACTGTGTAGCTTCATCCACTGAATTCCTG
>NC_090725.1:50850062-50855062 GCF_036898095.1 Palaemon carinicauda | reverse complement strand
AATAGATAGTACAAATTCCAATTTAAAAAGGTCACACAGGTAAATTTTAGAATTACTGTCCCATAACAAAACCCATAATACCATGAAACTTGCAAGACAGGATTTTGATTAAAATTTTAGATGACTGGTGAATGATAGTGAAAGTTCATGAAAAGGAGAGGGTGTGTGACCAAAGAAATTTATAGTGAAACTGTCACTTGAAAAGTCTGAAAGCGGATTTTTTTTTTTTTTTTTTTTAGAATGCATGATGAAAAAATAGATGGGTGAGTGTAACTAATATTTCATAATAGAAGTGTAGCTGGGAGAGTAACTTGTCTGCTGTAAAATTGAATCAGAGACAAGGACATTCTATGGATCTGTGGAAGTTCAATATGTTTAGAGATGGAGTGATGCATAAAAAATGAGCAGATACGGCATAAGGGCGCCTGTGAAGTACTTAATGTTTATTGACCGTACGCTAATAATTAAGGACACGGATGAAATATTGGTAAAACTACGAAAAGAGTTTGCAAACGTCTAAAAGACAGAAAAATTACAATAATCATAGGTAAGAGATTAATCCATACAGGTATTTAGGAGTAAATATCTCGGATAATAGTATTGTGAGGGAACAGAAGAGCTAGTGAATAAATAACGAAAGAAAGGTGTGAAAGAAATGGACGTTGTTGTGCAAGCGAGCCGTCAGGTTGTAAATACAACTAACTTTATATCTACAGACAGCGGGCTTTTATAACAACATTTTAAATGAAAGAAGGGGACAAACACACGTATGGTACACTGCTAAAGTTATATCTTGATATGGCATTGAGACAAGGATTGTAGATCTACATCCTATTTATGGGACTGAAATGTGGATGATGAATGTGAATGGAAGAATAATGGACAAATCTAATTAGATGAACTACTGAGGAATCCCCCAATAATGTTAATTCCTACATTCTAAATTCTTATAAAGTTTTAGGGATGCTGTGAATAATTTAGGAGAGATGGGTTTCCCTGTCTAATTCCTTCCTCAATCAGAATTTTCTCACTTTCTTTATGTAAATAAATTGAGAGGGTGAAAGCTAGTCGTATTAGTAGTCGTAGCTAAGTTATAACTCTAATTGAAAAAAACAGGGTGCTAAAATCCCAAGGGCTCCAACAAGGAAAATTTCCCAGTGAGGAAAGAAAACAATTAAATAAATACACTACAAGATAAGTAATGAACAATTTAAATAAAATATTCTATGAACAATAACAACATTAAAACAGATCTTTCATATATAAACTATAAAACTTAAAAAAAAAAAAAAAAAAAAAAAAAAGAGAAAAAGATAGAATAGTGTGCCCGAGAGTACCCTCTAACAAGAGACCAAATAATGAATTTTCCAAAATACACACAAACCCATGAAATCATTTACAAACCACCAAAATGAAATCAGCTGTAATACTTTCTACAGATGCCGCGCATGTGCACAATGTCACTCAAACCTTATTCGCAGTAATTTCTGTTTCATGGTTCCAGTAAAGATACACTGGTGAAGCGGTAAAGTATACATACACCTGCGTGACCCTTGCCGCCTCATCGCTGATTACAAATGCAAAAGGTAAACACAAAATGGTTTCTAACGAGAGGCGCGTGTTCCCTTCTCCGCAGTCGATGAGAAATTTGTCTCTGCAACTCTAGATTATCTCTTTTCAATTCACCGACTCAGTCAAATACATTATGTCTCTTCGGTACCGTTCGCTATTGCTCTGCCATTTTTGAACGTTGAATATTATTTCATCTGAGTTTAGCCTTTTCTTTTAAATTTTTGTTACTTTGAAAACACATTTTGTCTCTTTGGTACCATTCGTTATTGCTCTACCAATTTTGGACGCTAAATATTATTTCATCTAAGTCTAATTTTTTCTTACTTTGAAAATACATTTTGTCTCTTCCGTACCGTTCGAGTAGTGAATAATATTAGTTCAGCATTAATAACGTTATTGACATGTCAGTCTTGTTTTGCTGGTTGTTAAGCTTTCTCCAATTCATTTCAAATCCCGATTCAGTCTAGGCATTCTTTTTAACTTTGAAAACACATTTTGTCTCTTCGGTACCATTGATTATTGCTCCACCCTTTTTGAGCGGTGAATATTAATTCAGCATCGGCAACGTTAGGTTTCCCTTAATTATTCGATAGCTGTAACTATTGTTCTCATATTCTGCAGGATGAAATGATACTACAGTATATAATTCAGTAACATTGAATATCATATCATGTATCGTTAAGTCAAATATATAATTACCAGTACCATATCAATATCCCTTCATTATTCAGTAGTGATGTCGATGTAGTCATTTGAATAGACATCGAAATACAGTAGCCTCATTAATTCACTATTCAGTCATAAATTTCAATATCAATAGATCATTTTGTAGTGTGAGATAATGTTCCCTTCGTATACGTAGTTAAATACCCTTTAATTATTCTACAGCTTTGAAAGACGTTCATTACGACCTATAATCAAATATCACTACTGTATGGAACTGCACAGAATATTACTCTGTCATTCCAGAGGTTTACAATCACTTCAGCATTATGGGCTATTTACCTCTGCCAACGAAGTTAGAGGAAGGTTATGTTTTACCATTTTGTGTGTTTTTGTGTTTGTTTGTGAGCAGCTTCCTGACCACAAGTTTAATCGTAGAGTAATGAAACTTGCAGGGATCAACTTATGTAAAACGCTGAAATGATTAAATTTTGGAAGGTCAAGGTCAAAGGTCAAGGTCACGGTCAATCAATATATCCAATTCAAGTGATCAGCCATAAATTTGGACATCGTTGTCATAGACACTTAAACCCTGGTTCACGCCAATTAATACATGTTAAGGTCAAAGGTCAAGCTCAAGGTTGAGTAAGAGGTCGATAAATAAGCTGCCACGCGGAGGTCTGCGCTCCACTTAGTGCCCCTCTAGTTCCTAATGGTTCGTTAATGGTGCTACGAAAAGACATTACTATGTAGCGATAAATATCCTGTTATTATCTTGTAGGATAAAAACTGAATAAAGCAATCTTTAATTTCAATTAGTATCATTAGCATTATTACTTGCTAAACTGCAACTCTAGTTAGAAAAGTAGAATGCTATAAGCCCATGGGCTTCAACAGGAAAAATAGCCCAGTGAGGAAAGGAAATGAGGAAATAAACTACAAGAGAAGTTTAAGAACAATGACGACATTAAAATAAATGTTTCATATATAAAAAATATATACTTAAGAATAACAGGAAGAGGAGGAATAAGATAGAATAGTGTGCCTGAGTGTGCCCTCAAGCAAGAGAACTTTAACCCAAGACAGTGGAAGACTATGGTACAGAGGCTATGACACTACCTAAGACCAGAACTACCTAAGACCAGAGAACAAAGGTTTGATTTTGGAGCAAAAAATCTAATCAGGATCTTGTAGCATTAACAATAATTACTCCTCTTATGCTGCCGCAAAATGGACTATTTCTGGAATGATAATGTCACTTTATCTTAAACCTTAAAATACCTTCGTTTGCATCAGCAATATGTTTCACATTAGTAATTGCATGTTTTCTATCTTATATTCAAGGCTTTTATCCTTTCATTTTATCCACGTTAACCTGTAGCGTTAAAATATATCTTATTTTCCTTTAACTCTAGTGAATCTGAATGTTTTCTGTTATCTACACTGTTAAAAATTTGCCGTAAAAAAATCGTAAAAATCCTGGATTAAATGTTGCCAAGAATTTACAGTTTTAAAAAGCGGATATATTGATGTGAAGGAGTGCTATTACGGTCACCAATCCGTAAACGATAATAACAAAGTAGGGTAAAAATTACGGTGGCCTGTATTTTTACTGAAATACAGCAGAGAACAGAATATTTCTACGAAGAATTACCGATTGAAATTACGTTTTTTTTTAATATTGTACATAATAAGTAAATGTAGTAATTATATAACGAAAATTCGATATAAACTGTATGCAAAAAGAAACTATACACAAGAGTTCATTTCAATTGTGCATGGTCTAAGATTTTCTAGTAAGTTGTGTTGCTACAAATGCTATTTTAAGCGAAAACATAACCTCACCAAAAAAAAAAAATATTAAATAAAGTTATTTCAAATCGTTAAATTGGAGAAGAACAGTGTGTTGTTATACCCAAGGCCTTTATATTGGTCTCGGTTATATTACACAGAAGTGGGTTGTCGAGTCGTATCTGGAAATGCGGGATGAATTTTTACAGTTACTCGATCGTCTACAATTCTCCATAACAAATCATTTTGAGAAGGAAAATTTTATTGTTTGCCTTGGATATTTGCCTGATATTTTCAGTCTCCTCAATAAATTGAACATACCAATGCAAGGAAGAGAAGTGGACATTATCCAAGCCAGAGGAAAAGTTGCATTTACAAGGAAATTGCCTGTATGGAGTGGCCGTGTTGAAACTGGAAACCAGACGAATTTTCCAATCCTTGACAATATCCTTACATAAGTGAGTAAGAAAATGCCTGTGGAAGTAAGTTACTTTAAGTCAAGGACCATTTGGAAGTTCTGCGTTCAAATCTTGAAGGATACTTCTCTTATAATGATAACTTTGGCATGGAATCCATTTAGATCCGAAACCCTTTCTCGTCTGGTGTATCAAGACTGAAAGACTGATGAAACAATCATGGATGATTTCATTGAGTCAAGAAGACCCAAGGAGAAAGGCTGATTTTTAAAAGACTGGTTAAGTAGAAAGGCTGTTTTGTAAGACTGGTTAAGGAGAAAGTCTGATTTGTATGACTGGTTAAGGAGAAAGTCTGATTTTTAAGACTGTTTCAGGAGAAAGGCTGACTTTTAAAAGACTGGTTAAGGAGAAAGACTGATTTTTAAGACTAGTTAAGGAGAAAGACTGATTTTTAAGACTAGTTAAGGAGAAAGGCTGATTTTTAAAAGACTGGTTAAGGAGAAGGCTGATTTTTAAAAGACTGGTTAAGGAGAAAGGCTTATTTTTGAGACTAGTTAA
>NC_090725.1:50828171-50833171 GCF_036898095.1 Palaemon carinicauda | reverse complement strand
TGATGGTGGGAGTCTTTAATCTGATCGCTCACAGCGAACCACTTAATATGGATGTCCGTGACGAGTAAAGATTTACTGATTATGGAGATAAACAAACCCTTTCACTATATTAAAGTATCTCATTCATAAAGGGATATTATATATATATATATATATATATATATATATTCAAATAAGCCATATATATTTTGATATATTAATGTCTGGATTCTCTTAACGACCTCGAGATCAGAGCCCCAGGCGAAATCTCACAAAGACAAGAGCTTGGCTCCGGCCGGGAATCGAACCCTGGTCGGCAAGCTTATATAGACAGTGGACTAACCCATTCGGCCACGAAGGAAGATCTTCCTTCGTGGCCGAATGGGTTAGTCACTGTCTATATAAGCTTGCCGACCAGGGTTCGATTCCCGGCCGGAGCCAAGCTCTTGTCTTTGTGAGATTTCGCCTGGGGCTCTGATCTCGAGGTCGTTAAGAGAATCCAGACATTAATATATCAAAATATATATGGCTTATTTGAATATGAAAAACACGTAAAAATGTGCAAAATTTATCATATATATATATATATATATATATATATATCATCAGGTGTTACCCTCCCTTAGTTCATCAATTCATTGTCTTCCCTTCCTTCCCATTTTTCTTTTACAATCTCGAGGGACCCATTATGTAATTCTTAATGTCCATCTGTTTTAGCCATTTTCATTATATGTCTTTTTCTGTCTCTTAATGATATTTCCATCATTATCCATTCCATAGATCTTGGAGTTTTAACAATAGATTCATGTTGTAAGGCTAAAACATTTTGTAAGGCTCCAGGATTCTGATGCATAAGTTAATACTGGTAAGTCCATCTCATTAAATATTCTTCTTTTAATTTCGGTGCCGTGTCCTGTGGAAGCACTTGCTGTCTCTCCTAAGTACGTATATTCATTAACAATCTCTATAGGCTCTTCCATAACTCTACATTTGTTGTCTCTGCATTTTCATTGAACATTATCTTAGTTTCACTCATATTCATTTCAAGTATTACATTTTTGCTTTCTCTATTCAAATCTTCTGTCATTTTTTGTAATTCCTCACATGATTCACTAAATACAACTATGTTATCTGCAAATCTTCAGTTGTTGAGGTATCGACTTGAAATAAGTATAAAAGTTGACACTAAAAAAATTACGAAGTAATGTGACTCGAGAAAGATCCGTAATTTTTACAGAATGCACTGTGCAAACACAGGCTGTTGCTTTAACACAGAGGGGAGAATATTCAGAAACGCACAAGATATGAATTGCTATTACCGACGGTATATCAGAAGAGCCCTCTCCCACTTCATTGCTTGAAAAGCGGTTAGCGAAGAGATGGAACCTGCGTTTAAAGGCATAAATGCATCTCATGAATAGCTGAGGCAAGAGACAGTAACAATGCCCTTGCTAGTAGGTCAATGCCCTAAATACTGACCATATATACATATGATCAGCTCCCAAACCCCCTCTCCACCCTAGCTAGACCAGGGAAACCCAGGCAATGGCTGCAGGTGACTCAGCTAGTAGACCTACAGGCACCCCCAAAAGCCACATCCTTAGCTCACAAGAATTGTGAGGTTCCAGTCACAACAAGAAACTATCTAGCTTCAGCGGGACTCGAACCCTGGGACGTTTCGTATAGGGCACGGCGATGATACACAATGGATACCCCAAGAACACAATGGACACTACAAATAAAGGAATTCTACAAAGAGGTCCAAAACAGAAGGAACTTCATCAAAATCAATCATGGGAGAACCTTCAGACAGAATCTAGATGACCTTAGAGAATTCATCACCTTAAGAGTAAAATGAAAAGCATTATGGAAAATCGATGAGTTCAGCGGCCAGCTGTGACAGCCCTTGTTGGGAACTTTGACTAATGTGCTTTAAATTACCAAGGAGTTTGATTGATGGGGTTTGAAAATTTAAACGTCTGGAAGAGTCAGGCCAATCACTTGATATAAAATACTAGTATACGCGACCCCTCATATATGATGGCTAAATATTGAGATAGATATGCACACACACGTATACACACACAGAATTAACCCTTCCCACTACCAACCCCCGTTCGCTTAGGGTACCTCACTCTCACCAGGGTATGACTTCTTCCTCTTCTCCCTACCCAAGGAAGGGGGAAAACTGATTAGTTATATGTCTGGCAATGACGCTGAGCGTGATTAGAAAGATAGGCCTTTATACACATACACACACATATATATATATGTATATATGTGTATATATATATATATGTATATATATATATATATATATATATATACATATATATGTGTATATATATATATATATATACATATATATATACATATATATGTATATATATATATATATATATATATAAGTACAACTAGACACTTTACCTTTATTATATATGGGAGATGGGAGAAGTTAGTCGCATGAATGCCATCCTTAGGGAGGATATTTAAAAAAAAAAAAACTATTGGAACAATGAAGCAATGCATTTGAATCTCTCTCTCTCTCTCTCTCTCTCTCTCTCTCTCTCTCTCAGTGTAAACTTCTGTATGATACAGTCTTGAGACTCTACATACAGAAAAATATGAGAGTAAAATGTAATCTAGAGTAAGGTAATAAAAATAAATGAAAACCAGGTTGATGGACTAATGACAGTATGGGAAAATAAAATTGGGTGATTTGTGTATCATGGAAAATATATAACAGATATAGCAAGATGAAAGAAGAGGGAAGTCACAAAATAGGAGAAGCAAGAAAGAGAACAGGATGCATGAGAAATATAGAGTGGCCAATTGAAGCTAAGCTGGCCATGTATGAGGTAATTATTGATCCAACTCTACTTTCTGAATGTTATGTATTGATGTTGAATGTAAAGGAAAGAAGAGCCGTTAAACCTGTTAAGATGGGGTGAATGAATTGTTAGGTGATAAATTTAGAGATGTTATAGAGGAGGTAAAAAGGTTAGCATAAGTGAAAGAATGGATCTGAGTATTTTGAGATTGTTTGGCCATATGGAAAGAATGGATGGTGAAGGAGTGTATACTTCTGAAGTTATAAGATCTAACAAGTGAGGAAGGACTCGAAAGGGTTGGATATGTATCGTAAAAGATTCATTGGTAAAAGAGGGCCTTGATATCTATCCGTATAAAACTAGTGCATGCAAAATATGGTTGAATGTCCCAACGAGCATATTATTTGGAGCGACTAATAATGAAGATGTTTTACTGCACAAGGTGTCCACATTCCTACTTCCGAAGTGGAAAGGCCAAGACCTGATCCTGTGTGTGTGTATATGTGTATGTATGTATATATATATATATATATATTATGTGTGTGTGTGTGTGTGTGTGTATATGTATATCTATATATATATATATATATATGTATATATACATATATATGTATATGTGTATATATATATATATATATATCATATATATATATATGTGTGTGTGTGAATCTAATTTGGGTCCTTCATTCAATTATAGAAACCCCTATATATATATATATATATATAATGTGTGCGGGCGTATGTATGTAAATAATTTAATTCCTTTATTGAATTAAATAAACTAGGCTTAGTACACATAATATACCGCAACCTTATACAGTTTTAATCATTACCAACCCTTCTATTTCTCTCCCTTTACCGCCCAACTCCCGTATTCCCTCCTAACGTTTTAACTCTTCCTCATCGTTTTTTTCATAACTGTGAATGATCTTCAGAACAATTTTGCATCCTTGAAGATTTACCTTAGTAGTTTCAGTCTTAATTTCTAAGATTAGTATACACGACCTTATCCTTGGGATTTATGCTCAGGCAAAACTGTTGCTTTAAAGCACAGAGCCGTCTTTCATGGCGAATTATCTGGTTTCCTGCGTCTTTTTATAGAAATAATAACTGCCTTGCCTACTTGAAATTCGTTCGTGCGTTGTCTGCAATTACTTAACTGTATTTAAATTCTTTAAAGAATATAAATATTACATGAGACTGAAGAACTACAGTCTATTTATAAATTTCAAAATATATATCTTAATATTTCTAAATTAATATAAATATTACACGAATCGAGACTGAAGATCTAAATTCTATTATAAATTTCAAATAATTTCTCTCAACATTTCTAAATGAAAATAAATATTACATGATTCGAGACTGACGAACTAAATTCTATTCATAAATATTAAAATATTTCTCTTAATATTTCGAAATCATTATAAATATTACATGACTCGAGACTGAAGAACTGAATTGTATTTATAAATTTAAGAATATTTCCGATAATATTTCTAAATTAATATAAATATCACATGAATCGAGACTGAAGAACTAAATTCTATTTAAATAATTTCAAAATACTTCAGTTTGTAATTACTTTCCGATTAACATCATATTACGAGAACTCAAAAAACTTATGATAATAAGCTTAATTAATGTCATAACTTTAATTTTCTATTAATTATAATAAGCCGATTAAGAAAAAAATACATAGCTTCAAACCTCCTCTTCGTTTCACAAAGGTAATTGAGTAAAAACGACAATTAGCTTTTGGAGTAAAGGCGATCTTCAAAGAAAAAGAGGGAGCCTTATCGGAGCTATTGTGTATAATTCCCTAAGTAATAGACCTGACTATTTGACCGTGACCATATGGATTCCCTTCTGACATTAGCTACCTTCCAAAAGCTTACACCCACCTACCCTTCGCCGTACATGTTTTGAAAGAAAGGAAGAACAAAGCATCTTTCAGCAACAAATCCTTCATCTTATCACCCGTGCATATGTATCCCTTGTTTCTTTTCCTTACTGGGCTATTTTTCCTGTTGGAGCCCTTAGGCTTATAGCATCGTGCTTTTCCAAGTAGGGTTATAGCTTTGCAAGTAATCACATATATATATATATATATATATATATAAATGTACATACATATATATATATATATATATATGTATAAAGAAAATATGGAAAGACATGTAGGAAAAA
>NC_090725.1:50820671-50823171 GCF_036898095.1 Palaemon carinicauda | reverse complement strand
GAGAGAGAATTTTTTTTATCATGCAATGTTAGAGATTTTTTTAAAACGAGAGAGAGAGAGAATTTTGTTTATCATGCAATGTTAGAGATTTTTTTAAAAACGAGAGAGAGAGAGAGAGAGAGAGAGAGAGAGAGAGAGATTTCGCTTAATATAAAATGAGAGAGAGAGATTTCGCTCAATATGAAATTAGAGAGAGAGAGAAAGAGATTTTGTGGTCACATCTAATAATGAAGACGTGCCCGTTAAAGCGTAAAAGGACAATGCTTTTCTCCACGACATAGTCAATGTCAAATCGCCACATTGTCAAACAGCACTATCAAATAGCCACGCTATCCACGCCACCCCATAACCACAAGGACTGATTGCACAACCAATCATCATAACAATTTCTGTCATGAATGAGGCAGGGAATCGATGAATGGACTCTCCTAAAATAGTCGAGTAATCCCCAAGGGAGTAATGTTCCCTCCTCGCACAGGAAAGTTCTAACTTTTCCAGGTCGTGTGTGCACGGATTATGCGTACGTGTGTGCATGGATTATGTGTACGTACGCACACGTCGAAAGTTAACTTTTCAAGATCATGTATGCACGGACTATGTGCACGTGAGTGCACGGATTACGTGTACGTGTGTGCACGGATTGTGTACGTACTTAAACGTTGAAAGGTAACTTTTCCAAATCATGTGCTGCACGGATTATGTGTACGTACATACACGAAGAATGTTAACTTATCCAGATCGTGTATGCACGGATTAAGGTGTACGTGCATACACATCGGGAAGCAGAAAAGTTAACTTGATCAGATCGTGTTTGCACGGATTATGTGTACGTGCGTACACGTCTGGAAGCAGGAAAGTTAACTTTACCAGATAGTGAGTGAACGCATTATGTGTAGGCCTACGCCTATACACGTCTTGGAGCAGGAAAGATAGATTTTTCAGATCGTGTGTGCAAGGATTATGTACACGTAGTTACACGTCTGGAAGCAGGAGAGTCAACTTTACCAAATCATATTTGCACGGATTATGTTGCACGTAAATACACGTCGAAAGTTAACTTTTCCAGTTAAGTGTATGTATGGATTATGTGTACGTAGTTACACGTCTGGAAGTAGGACAGTTAACCTTCTAGATCGTGTGCTCACGGAGCTGTGTAAAAACGGATTGTTAATTTACGTACACGTCGAAAACTTACTTTTTCCAGATCGTGTGTGGGACAGATTATGTTTACGTACTTACACGTATTAACTTAACTTTTCCAGTTCGTGTGTGCACGAATTATGTATCCGCATGTACACATCGGGAAGCAGGAAAGTCAACTTTACCAGATCGTGTGTGCACGAATTACATGGACGTACGTACACGTCAGGAAGCGTGTACAGAACCGCGGAGCTGGTCGTGAGCGTGGCCAAGGGTCTCTCTCTCCATTGAGCTACCTTAATCCTTCGTTGTATTTTCTCCCACAAATTACTCACGCACGCAGACTTTCACCTATTTTGGTGGTTTCCATAATAGATATTGCCGTTACCTTCATTACATTCTTTTCTTCGCTGGTGTTATTCCGTTATCATTTGGCTATTTCTTCGCTTGTGTTATTCCGTTATCATTGGGTTATCTTCTTTTTACTGGTGTTATTCTGTTATCATTGTGTTATCTTCTCTTCGCTAGTGTTATTCCGTTATCATTTGGCTATCTCTTCGCTTGTGTTATTCCGTTATCAATTGGTTATCTTTTCTTCGCTTATTTTACTCCGTTATCATTTGGTTATCGTCTGAGGGAACGTTTGCATTAGTTTTATTACACTGTGGGAATTATATTGTTATTTATTTACTCGTAAATTTCATCCATATTTTAACGCAAAGTGATTGAAGTCTACTTACGTAAAGACAGAGCATATCATTATTATTATTATTATTATTATTATTATTATTATTATTATTAGGTAAGCTACAACGCTAGTTGGAAAAGCAGGATGCTTTGAGCCCAAGGGCTCCAACAGAGAAAAATAGCCCAGCGAGGAAAGGAAATAAGGAGATAAACTATATGAGAAGTAATGAACAATTGAGAAAAAAATATTTCTTATTATATATACTATGAAAAGAGTTATGTTAGCCTGTTCAACATAAATACATTTGCTGCAACTTTGGTATTTTAAAGTTCAACCGATTTAACTACCAGATTAGGAAAATCATTCGACAACTTGTTAAATAAAAGTAAAACTCTTCCAGTTAAGTGATTTCTGTATTATTGGTTCTAAATTTCAGATGTATAGAGTAACAAGGTATTCCGTAGACTACTTAGAAGGTTTTAAAAGCTAAGAAACACTTTTGAATTGTGCATACAATGTACGCTATGCTTGGAAATATACAATACTAAGGGCTTTAGGCCTATAAATAAAAAAAAAAATAAGTGCACGGTATAATAAACAATTTAAGATTTTTAATGATTATGAAACTATCCAAGCTTCTTTTTGGCTTTCTACAGTTTTACCCAGTTTCTC
>NC_090725.1:50809891-50812391 GCF_036898095.1 Palaemon carinicauda | reverse complement strand
TTGTTTAATATGTGTTTTGTGTTGTCAATGGTACCAGTAGATTGGGTCTGTGCATGTATTGTACCACTATATAAGGGTAAGGGAGATGTGCATGAGTGTTGTAATTCAAGAGATATTAGTTTGTTAGGCGTAGATGGAAAAGTGTATGGTAGAGTAATGATTAATAGGATCAAGGATAAAACAGAGAATGCAATCTTAGAAATACAGGGTGGTTTTAGAAGAGGTAGGGGTTGTATGAATCAGATTTTTACAGTAAGGCAGATATGCGAGAAATATTTAGCAAAAGGTAAGGAGGCGTAGGTTGCGTTTATGGATCTGGAGAAAGCGTATGATAGAGTTGATAGGGAAGCAATGTGGAATGTGATGAGGTTATATGGAGTTGGTGGAAAGTTGTTGCAAGCAGTGAAAAGTTTCTACAAAGGTAGTAAAGCATGTGTTAGGATAGGAAATGAAGTGAGTGATTGGTTTCCGGTGAGAGTGGGGCTGAGACAGGGATGTGTGATGTCACCGTGGTTGTTTAACTTGTACGTTGATGGAGTGGTGAGAGAGGTGAATGCTCGAGTGCTTGGACGAGGATTAAAACTGGTAGACGAGAATGACCATGAATGGGAGGTAAATCAGTTGTTGATTGCGGATGATACTGTACTGGTTGCAGACACAGAAGAGAAGCTTGGCTGATTAGTGACAGAATTTGGAAGAGTGTGTGAGAGAAGGAAGTTGAGAGTTAATGTGGGTAAGAGTAAGGTTATGAGATGTACGAGAAGGGAAGGTGGTGCAAGGTTGAATGTCATGTTGAATGGAGAGTTACTTGAGGAAGTGGATCAGTTTAAGTACTTGGGGTCTGTTGTTGCAGCAAATGGTGGAGTGGAAGCAGATGTACGTCAGAGAGTGAATGAAGGTTGCAAAGTGTTGGGGGCAGTTAAGGGAGTAGTAAAAAATAGAGGGTTGGGCATGAATGTAAAAAGAGTTCTATATGAAAAAGTGATTGTACCAACTGTGGTGTATGGATCTGAGTTGTGGGGAATGAAAGTGACGGAGAGACAGAAATTGAAATGGTTTGAGATGAAGTGTCTGAGGAGTATGGCTGGTGTATCTCGAGTAGATAGGGTTAGGAACGAAGTGGTGAGGGTGAGAACGGGTGTAAGAAATGAGTTAGCAGCTAGAGTGGATATGAATGTGTTGAGGTGGTTTGGCCATGTTGAGAGAATGGAAAATGGCTGTCTGCTAAAGAAGGTGATGAATGCAAGAGTTGATGGGAGAAGTACAAGAGGAAGGCCAAGGTTTGGGTAGATGGATGGAGTGAAGAAAGCTCTGGGTGATAGGAGGATAGATGTGAGAGAGGCAAGAGAGCGTGCTAGAAATAGGAATGAATGGCGAGCGATTGTAACGCAGTTCCGGTAGGCCCTGCTGCTGCCTCCGATGCCTTAGATGACCGCGGAGGTAGCAGCAGTAGGGGATTCAGCATTATGAAGCTTCATCTATGGTGGATAATGTGGGAGGGTGGGCTGTGGCACCCTAGCAGTACCAGCTGAACTCGGTTGAGTCCCTTGTTAGGCTGGAGGAACGTAGAGAGTAGAGGTCCCCTTTTTTGTTTTGTTTCATTTGTTGATGTTGGCTACCCCCCAAAATTGGGGGAAGTGCCTTGGTATATGTGTGTATGTAATATATATATATATATATATATATATATATATATATATATATAATATATATATATATTTATATATATATATATATATATATATATATATTAATGACAAATCGCTGGAACATGCGATGTCTCAAGATGACAGCAGGCCGGGAGGAAAAAGGAAACGAAGATTGGACAAGCGCTTTCGTGTTATTATTACACCTCTTCACGGTCTTATCAGACCGTGAAGAGGTGTAATAATAACACGAAAGCGCTTGTCCAATCTTCGTTTCCTTTTTCCTCCCGGCCTGCTGTCATATATATATATATATGAATATATATAAAGTATATATATATATATAAATATATATATATATAACTTGCCTGTAGTAATCATGACAGCTAACACTATTATATGCATAAATTATAAGTATTATAGCGTTGAAAGTTAGAAACTTGATTGGAGTTAGTAGTTGGACTCAAGACGAGAATATATGTTACAGTAAAATGTATATTCAGTAAATATGAATAATGACTGGCAATTTTAGTAAATCTGTATAATTACTAAATACATCAGTAAATATAAATATTTACTAAGATTTTTAGGAAATATACAAATTTACTAGAAATTACAGGAAATATATATATATATATATATATATATATATATATATATATATATATATATATATATATATATGTGTGTGTGTGTGTCTACTAAATGTTCTACTGATATTTTAGACATTTACTGAGATATTGTTGCAATAAAAGAGGTAAACTGTTTTAATGTTTTTATATAAAAGAAATGACTTTATAAAGAAATGAAACATGATAATGCACAATCATGATAAAAGTCAATAGTCAGTAGAA
>NC_090725.1:50794891-50804891 GCF_036898095.1 Palaemon carinicauda | reverse complement strand
AAAAATAAAAAATGTATCGCAAATGAGCTTCTTCAGGCCTTTAACAGGCCATTGTCTTCTCCATGTATCGATAAAATGGATTCGAGGTGCTTTTGTTGGTTTACAGAACTGCTTTTACATAATACTTACATATTTCGAATATTAGGTGGTGTAAAAAAAACAAGAACTACACTAGAGGAGCACGCGGTAGAGTGCAGACTTCCGCTAGGCCAACTTGTTTCTCGACCTTTTGGACTGATTTTGTACGTTTTGCTCGTCCGTGACCTTGACCTTTGACCTTCCAAAATTTCATCATTTCCAATTTAAAATCCCTGCAATTTCCATTATTTTACGATTTAAATTGTGGTGGTATGGTTAATGACCGGAATTTGACCTTTTGCTTAACCTTGATCTTGGACTCGACCTTGACCTTTGACCTTAACACGTATTAATTGGCGCAAATTTTCATACAGTCAAATATGATCCATGTTTGAAGTCTGTGACAACAATGTCCAATCTTATGGCTGATTACACGTATTGGACATTCTTCTTGACCATCACCTTGACCTTCGACCTTAACTTCCCAAAATTTAATCATTTCTAGCTTTTTACATAATAGTTAACCACTGCAAGTTTCATTACTCTACGATTAAAATTGTGGTCAGTTCCAAACACAAACACACACACAAACAAACACACAAACAGGGGATAAAACATATGCCCCTTCCAACTTCGTTGGTGGAGGTAATGATGACGAAGCGTACTAAGATAAGGAAAAATATTTTATAGAAAATGAAAACTTTTAAAATGTATACTAAAAATGCAACCATCAGAAGTCAATTCAATTATGAAAAGAACTTGTAATCTTCATGACACTTGCAGAGTTTTGTTATCTGCCCTGTGCTAGGGATGCACAAATACCACCACCGTACGTCCTGCGTATCGTAGAAAGCGACTAAAAGGGCAGCTTCTGCCTTGCAGTCATGTTTTTTAGCAAAAGGCTATGCCCACCGCCAATAACTGTGGTTGATGACTGCAAGGGCGTGAGATCATTAAACCCGTCTGCCAAATCATAAACCATGCCTGATTCTAGTAGAGAGTGTATGAGGCAACCGACCCTTTAATGTAAGATAACGGCATGAAAGATGTTATTTGACGTGAAAACAAATATAGTCATCGACCGGCAATGATTCTTGAAAGTTACCCAAACAAACGTTTTAAGAGACGACACAATCATAATCATAAACAGGTCCTTTATTATTATTATTATTATTATTATTATTATTAGCTAGGCTACAACCCTAGTTGTAAAAGCAGGATGTTATAAGCCCAAGGGCTCCAAGAGGGAAAAATAGCCCAGAGAGGAAAGGAAATGAGGAAATAAACGATATGAGAAATAATGAACAATTAAAATAATATATTTTAAAAACAGTAACAACATCAAAACAGATATTTCGTATATAAATTATAAGAACGTATGTCAACCTGTTCAACAAAAAAATATTTGCTGCGAGTTTGAACTTAGTTAAGGCTAGCAAATGAAGTCGTTCATAATCGAAGTCTGCAAGTCTACCCTATCCTCTTCTTTCTTCCTTATTCTTATCTTCTTTGAACAATCAACTGAATATTTGACTTTGTTTCTTCTAAACCTTAACTATAAAGATCAACATGTCTGCAAAACTTAGAAACTTGTAGTTTAACTGTGTGAGATTCTAAAAAAAGGAAACATTGAACATTTTCAAATGTATTAATAAAAGTATGATCATCATCACCGTCATCTCCTCCTATGCCTAGTGATGCAAAGGGTCTCGGTTAGATTTCGGCAGTCGTCTAAATTTTGAGCTTTTGATTAATAATTCTCCATTATTCATTCCCTACTTCACGTTTCATAGTCCTCAGCCATGTAGGCCTGGGTCTTCCAACTCTTCTATTGTCTTGTGGAGCCCAGTTGAAGGTTTGATGAACTTATTTCTCTTTGGGAGAAACCTTCTCCATCTACACCTCACCATGATCTCATTGTATCATTTTTAATCCTGTCCTGCCATTTAACTCCCAATATTCTTCTGAGAGTTTTGTTCTCAAATCTGTTGGATATTGTTTCATTGTCATACCACGAATCATGTCCACATAGTAGCACAGATCTCAATAAAATGATATATAGCCTGATTTTCCAATGTAATTGCAGGTGATTTTATTTCCCAATTTTACTTCTTATTAAATTTGGTCACAACGCTACAGAGTAGCACCTTGAATTTTCCTTTTAATTTAAATACTGTACTCCAAAACCTAAATCTCTCTCTCTCTCTCTCTCTCTCTCTCTCTCTCTCTCTCTCTCTCTCTCTCTCTCTCTCTCTCTCTCTCTCTAGATAGTAAGAAACCTAACAATTATATATTTACCCTCAAGTCAATGATTTCGAAAGAGAAAAATCTATATCATTCTAGATTATTACTGTTAAAAATCGACACCTGTTGTTTAGGGCATTTGTGCATTTCTCTTTAAATAACCAACTGGTATTCTTTCACAATCCTCTAAAACCAGCTACACAAAAAGCCTTCCACGCTTGTTCTTCCAAATTGGGACTCCCTTCTCTTTCAGTCTCCATTAGTTATAAAAATAAAGTCTCTTTACTGATTATCATTGACATTCTTTTCCTTTGTGGTAAGTTGAATAATAAGTTCTAAGTAATGTTAAAAACATAAAAAGTTTAAAGGCCACTCATGAATGGCAGAACCAGGGGACAGTGACAATATCCTAGCAAGCAGGACAATGCCCTAGAGACTGACTATATATATACACACATATATATATATATATATATATATATATATATATATATATATATATATATATGTATATGTATATATATATACACACACACACACACATATATATATATATATATATATATATATATATATATATATGATCAGCGTCCAAACCGATCTCCACCAAAGCTACGACCCGGGAGGACCAGGCAGTGGCGGCTGATGATTCAGCAGGTAGACCTATCCGCACACCCAAACACCCACCGTCCCCTTCCCCATCCTTAGCTCACAAGGATGGCAAGGTTCCAGACACTGCAAGAAACTATCAAGCATACCGGGAATCGAACCACAAACAAGGATGTTTCCAAAAGATTTATCATCGATACCCTCTATTATTATTATTATTATTATTATTATTATTACTTGCTAAACTACAACCCTAGTTGGAAAAGCAGGATGCTATAAGCCCAGGGGCTCCAACAGGGAAAATAGCCCAGTGAGGAAAGGAAAAAGGGAAAAATAAAATATTTTAAGAAGAATAACAACTTTAGAATAAATATCTCCTGTATAAAGCAAGAGAACTCCAACCCAAGACAGTGGAAGGCCATAGTACAGAGGCTATGGCACTACCCAAGACTAGAGAACAACGGTTTGATTTTGGAGTGTCCTTCTCCTAGAAGAGCTGCTTACCATACTGAACATGATATCAATATACGAAGGCATAAAAACGAATACGTGACTTGCATAGTCAGCAAAAAAAAAAAAAAAAGAAAAAAAAATCTCTTGTTTTCCAGTCGCCGTAACCTCAATGGCATTCTTTTAATTGCGAGCACTAGAGGAAGACCTTAAAGTTCTTAAGAAACTCGCTCCAGGCATTGTTCCGCGAGGGAAGAGAAAAACCCTGTGAAGATAAAGCTTTGCAATGCTGTCCTTCCTTCCTTCCTGTTTCCAGGACTCTCTCTCTCTCTCTCTCTCTCTCTCTCTCTCTCTCTCTCTCTCTCTCTCTCTCTCTCTCTTTATTTAGTTACTATCATGGCAAAAGTCTCTCTCTCTCTCTCTCTCTCTCTCTCTCATTTATTTACTATAATGCCAAAAGTCTCTCTCTCTCTCTCTCTCTCTCTCTCTCTCTCTCTCTGTTCATAGTTTACTTAATTTACGATATGTTTCTAACCGATATCTACAAACGTGCCAAAAGTCTCTCTCTCTCTCTCTCTCTCTCTCTCTCTCTCTCTCTCTCTCTCTCTCTCTCTGTTCATAGTTATTACTTAATTTACGATTTGTTTTGAAACGATGAATATTTACTGAGGTGGCAAAAGTCTCTCTCTCTCTCTCTCTCTCTCTCTCTCTCTCTCTCTCTCTCTCTCTCTCTCTCTCTCTCTCATACATATAATTACGTTTTATACGTCAAGCAATCTAATTTCTTACGGTGATACTATACAAACTTTCTCATCGTAATCATCCAATCTACTGTAATTATGTCTTGTTTACTTTTTATAGTTTAGGAGTAGTGTAACACTATCATAATATAACCATTAAATAGGAAACCCTTTCACGCAGTCAAAAAACAAGCTTTTTTGTTTACATTCACACAATACTTCAAATCCTCTCTCAGTTTGAATACACGATTTTTTTTTTTTTTTTTTTTTTTTTTTTTTTTTTTTTTTTTTTTTTTGCTCGTGAAGACTATTCGAGTTTTCCTGATTATTCCCACAGTTACAACTCCACATTCTGATGTTTGTTCATTTGTTCTTACAGCCATAGCTATACCTTTAAAACTGTCATTTAACCTTATATATATATATATATATATATATATATATATATATATATATATATATACAAATATATATACATATATATATATATACATACATATATATATGTATATATATATATATATATATATATATATATATATATGTATGTATGTATGTATGTATGTATATATATATATATACATATATATATATATACACACAATAGGTTCCCTCTCTAGTGAACTAGTCACGGCCACCCATACTAGGTTGGTTTTCTGTGAGTGATCAGACTAAAATCCCCCACAATCATCAATCTACACTGACCAGCGCGGTGATGAAAACTGTGCAAACCCCAGACATGAATAAGGACATGTCTGAGGCCTTAATCCTGAATTGGACTAGAAACGGCTGCATTTGTTGTTGTTGTTGTTGTTATTGCTGTTGTTGTTATATGGGATAGGTTTTTCATTTGTTCATAAGGGTCCCATATGTCTAAACAGGTATAGGCTAACCTTTCAGTTTCCTTCATTGTTCATACATCCACACTTATAATTCCATTTACCTATAAAACCTCTGATTCAAATAAATAATATTTAAAAAAAATAAAAACCTTAAGCAGTAGGTATTATTAAACAAGAAACTATAACAAAAGCGACCTAAATGCAAACCAGAAACCAGATATGTATAGGTAAAACAACTTTCCGAGAGACACAAAATAAGAAAAAGTTATAAATACAATATAAGTTTTAATATTTAAAAAAACATAAATAAGAATAAAAACCCTTAAGTTTCCATAAATCCAAACATAAATAGTAAACCTCTCCAATGTTCAACTAACTGTAAAAAAAAAAAAAAAAAAAAAAAAAAAAAAAAAAAAAAAAAGTTGATGCACGGATTAACGAGACTAGAAGAATAAAAACACGATTCCGGTTGGCTTACGAAACGCTTAACAAAAACACAAATCATTTTCAGGAAACTTCCTAGCAAGTTTTGATAAGGATAGAAAGGGAAAAATAAACATTTTCCCTTCAATTTTCAGTTGTTATGACATCAGAAAAAGGAAGAGGCGATGATAAATAGGGAGGGAGTGGCGGTGATGAATAGGGAGGAAGCGGCGATGATCAATTAGGAGGAAGAGATGATTATAAACAGGAAGGAAGTGGCGATAATAAATAGGAAGGAAGAGACGATGATAAATAGGGAGGAAGAAGCGATGATAAATAGGAAGTGGTGATGATTAATAGGGAGGAAGTTGCGATGATGAATAGGTAGGAAGTGGCTATGTTAAATAGGGAAGTGGTGATGATACTCAGGAAGGAAGAGGTGATTATAAATAGGAAGGAAATAGGCTAAAATAAATATAGAGAGGAAAAGGTGGTGATAAACAGTGAGGAAGAGGCAATGATAAATAGGGAGGAAGAGGCGATGATAAAAAGGGAGGAAGAGGCGATGATGAATAGGGAGGAACAGGCGATGATAAATAGGGAAGATGAGGCGATGATAAATAGGGAGGAAGACTCGATGATAAATAGGGTGGAAGAGGTGATGGGAAATATGGAGGAAGTGATGATGATAAATAAGGAGGAAGAACGAGAATAATCAGGGAGGAAGAGGAGATAAGGAATAGGAAGTGGCCATAATAAATAGGGAGGAAGAGGCGATGATAAATAGGGGGCTTGGGGATGTGCCATCACCTTCCATGAATGGCAAAAAAAAAAAAATATATATAAAAAATCTTCTGGTTTAACGCACACAAAAAAAAATCATCTCCTGTAATTAGAATTTTAATTAAGAGATCAAAAGTAGCGGTGGTTTCCCTGGCCATCTCTCTCTCTCTCTCTCTCTCTCTCTCTCTCTCTCTCTCTCTCTCTCTCTCTCTCTCTCCTGACCTCATGGTGCTATGTTAACCGCACTCAACATGCTATTTGGGTGACCCGAGTTCGAATCTTTATTCGGACGAGGAGGGATGTAGGTATGATTTCTGTAAAGTATAATATCCCTATATTGATTCAAGAAACAGAGAATAAGATACCAGGCAGTTAATCGACTTATGCAGGTCGCAGCTATGGTGGAGAGAGAAAGACAGAAAAGAAAGGACACTAGTCGAGTGTTTAACGGACCTCTTTTAAAAGATTTAATAGTCGCTCTACACATATGATCAACGCCAAAGCCCCCTTTCCACCCAACCTAGGACAAGGGAGGGACAGGCAATGGTTGCTGATGACTCTGCAGGTAGACCTAAAGGCTCCCCCAAACCCTTAGCACACAATAATGGTGAGGTTGCTGGTACTACAAGAAACTATCGAGCTTGAGCGAGTCTCGAACCCGAGTCCAGCAGATCACCAGGCAGGGACGTTTCCAATAGGCTACAGCAACCCTACACAGTCGAAAGTGAAAACATTTATAATATACTCCATGCGTGTGCAAAGCCAACATCCAATATCTACTCAATAAATCAATCTCCTTTCTTTTATTAACTATCACTACCTCTGTCTGCAACCTCATAAGGTCAAATTTTCAATCTCTCTCTCTCTCTCTCTCTCTCTCTCTCTCTCTCTCTCTCTCTCTCTCTCTCTCTCTCTCTCTTACCAGCATTATATATCTGTAAAATATAAACTTCCCCCCCTCTCTCTCTCTCTTTTACCAGCATGATCTGTAAAATATAAACCTCTCTCTCTCTCTCTCTCTCTCTCTCTCTCTCTCTCTCTCTCTCTCTCTCTCTCTCTCTCTCTCTCTTGACGTTAACATTTTTATACCAAGACAATTCCAAAGTTCCTGCCATCCCTCTCCTTTTCTTTGCCTCCCACCCTTTAACTCAGTTGAGGATAAGGCTTAAGACTTTTCCCCAGCACTTAATTAAGGATTTCTCAGAGACTAATTAACGATTTTTCCTCCTCTAATTAAGGCCAGTCGAGAATTGGACTGATAGCGATGAAGAGATGAAGTAGGAGGCGCTGCAGAAGTAGAGAATTATTAAGGAGGGCAAGGGAAGGGGGGCAATCTAATAATTAATAAAAGGCATAACAGGGGGAAAGACGAGGGAGAATAGCAGATATAACCCATTTTCGAACTGTATTTACAGAATAAAAGTAAACTATATAAAGAAGAGCTTAAGAGAAATGCTTCAATTGGTAAAAATATAAATCAAAATTGTTAAGGGGAGAGACGAGGGAGAATGAGTTAACAAATATAACTGTATTTTCGAACTGTATTTACTGAATAAAACTAAACTTCTGTATAAAAAGAAGAGCTTAAGAGAAATGCTTCGATTGGTAAAAATATGAATCAAGATTGTTAGTGTGTAAACCAGACCAAAAGACACGTAAAAAAAAGAGGTTTATAAAATATACGATATAGATACATCTTTTTCTATATTCAATTTCAAGTGGGTAACATGAAAAAAAAAAAAAAAAGCAATTGAAAGACAGGCATGAGGGTGAAAATATTTCTATTTTCCAAAAAAAAATTAAATATTGCTTTTTTTATTTCAAAATACAGGAAAAAACTGGTTGATAAATATTATTGTTGCATCAGAACCGAAAAGTTAACTTTAAAAAATTTTATCAGAGACCAAAGGGATGTATAAAAAAACTAAATAATAATGAAAAAAATTGCTTACAGAGAATCACACGAATAAAAGAAAAATAATGAAAAAAAAATGCCAATAGAGAGTAAATAATAATGAAGAAGAATGTTTGCCGACAGAGAATTAGATGCACAAAAAAGTAAACATTAGTGAAAAAAAATTTTTGCCGACAGAATTAGATGCATAAAGAAAGTAAATATTAATAAAAAAAAAAAAAAGAGGTTTGCCGACAGAGAATTAGATGCACAAAAAAGTAAACATTAGTGAAAAAAAATGTTTGCCGACAGAATTAGATACATAAAGAAAGTAAATATTAATGAAAAAAAAGGTTTGCCGACAGAGAATTAGATGCATAAAAAAGGTAATTAGTAAAAAAAAGCAGATAGATAATTATATGCATAAAAAAGTATACTGTATAATAATGAAAACAAAATATTTGCTGACAGAAAATTAGAAGCATAAAAAGTAAATAATAACAAATGTTTGTCGACAGAGAATTAATAATGAAAAAAAAATGCCGACAAAGAATCAGATGCATTAAAAAAGTAAATAATAATGAAAAAAAATATTTGCAAACAGATGCATAAAAAAGTAAATAATACTAAAAAGAGTTTGTCGACAGAGAATTAATAATGAAAAAAATTGCCGAAAGAGAATTACATGACTAAAAATGGTAAAAAAAAAAATAAAAAAAAATATTTGCATAAAGTAAATAACAATAAAAAGTGTTTGTCAACAGAAAATCAATATTGAAAAAAAATGCCGACAAAGAATGAAATGCATTAAAAAAGTAAATAATAATGATGAAAATTGAGTGCATTGCAGACAGAATTTGATATCAGAGTATCATAACAATCCAATCAAAGAGAAACCTTTTCTTTATTCTCCTTCAACCTCGCCCCCAACATAAACCTTTCATCTGCGTTCCATTAACTGAATGAATGATTAACTGCAAGATTGAATTGCTATCACAAATGGTCCTTAGGTCTTGGAAAAGATTTCAAATTTCTGTTTTCAGAAAATATTTATAGTATCGATATGGGATTTTATGCTACGAACCAATATTTAATGTTTTGAAAACAATTTAAATGTGAATTCAAAAAGAAATTATAGGTAACGAAATGTGGTTTCATGCAACGAAACAATGAAATTTAGTTTAAAATTTTGAAAAGAATTTAAATTCAGATTTCTAAATATTATAGGTATCAAAACGTGATTTCATGCAACGAATCAATGAAATTTAGTATAAGGTTTTGAATGGAATTTAAATTTAAATTTGAAAAAAAAAAAATTGTACCGTAGGTATCGAAACGTGATTTCCTGCAACGAACCAATGAAATTTAGCTTATGGTTTTGAAAAAAATTCAAAATCAAATTATAAAAAATATGTATAGATATCGCAACGTGATTTCGTGCAACGAACCAATGAAATTTAGTTTAAGGTTTTGAAAAGATTTCAAATTTCAGTTTTTAAAAAATCATTTTAAATCTTCAAAAGGTTATAGGTATCGAAAAGTGATTTCATGCAACGAACCAATGTAATTTAGTTTAAGGTTTTGAAAAGATTTCAAATTATTTTTTACCAAATTTTTAGGTATCAAAAACCAATTTCATGCAATGAACCAATACTTAAAGTTTTTAAAAGAATTAAAATTTAATTTTTCAAAATTTTGTAAGTATCAAAAAGATTTCTTGCAACGAACCAATATTCTAGGCTTTGAAAAGAATTCAAATATGAATCTTTAAAATATTATAGGTATCGAAACATGATTTCAGGCAACGTACCAATGTAATTTACTTTGAGGTTTTGAAAAGAATTCCAATATTTTTTTCTTTTTTCAAAACATTGTAGGTATCAAAAAGCTTCATGCAACAAACCAATGTAATTTAGTTTAAGGTTTAAAGATCGCTC
>NC_090725.1:50767391-50789891 GCF_036898095.1 Palaemon carinicauda | reverse complement strand
GATACTCCTTCATTCCAAGTGTCACTTTGAGCTTCTAGCTCGTAAGTTTAGATTTTCTTTATTTTCTTTCCTCTTGGCAAGGGTAGTTCTCTAGTCTTGGTTAGTGACATAGCCTCTGTACCATGGTCTTCCCCTGTCTTGGGGTAGAGTTCTCTTGCTTGATGGTATACTTGGGCACACTATTCCCTTTATTTCTCTTCCTCTTGTTTTGTTAAGTTTTTATAGTTTATATGGAAAATATTTATTTTAATGTTTTCACTGTTCTTAAAATATTTAATTTTTCCTTGTTTCCTTTCCTAAGTGGGCTATTTTCCCTCGTAGCTTAGCAAGTAATAATAATAATAATAATAATAATAATAATAGCCTGGTGGTAGCATCTTTGCCTGGTGATTACCAGACTGGGATTCAAGACACGTTCAAACTCGGTAGTTCCTTTGTTCGCTGCAACCTCACCATCCTTGTGATATACAGATGGGAGGGGTTGTGGGAGCCTATAGGTCTATCCACTGAGTCATCAGCTGCCATTGCCTGGCTCTCCTTGGTCCTAGCTTGGGTGGAGAGGGGCCTTGGGCACTGATCACATGTAATATGGTCAGTCTCTAGGGTATTGTAATACTTGATAGGGCAATGTCACTTTCCCTTGCTTCTGCCATTCATGAGCGGCCTTCAAACATTTAAGCATCCAATATTTATGTGCTTCAAGTATATTACAATTGTACCAATATACGAGACCAAAACATTAATTGAATAGGTAGAACCTCAAAAGTTCAACTTGCAGTGATTTTTTTTTTTTTTTATGTAATACAGGCTGACATATGTCTCTTTTTCATGGGTTATATATGAAAAATCTATCTTAACTATGCCAGTGTTTTAAAAATATTCTATTTTTAATCATTCATTACTTTTCTTATAGTTAACAATTTTCTCATTTCCTTTCCTCACTGGGCTATTTTCCCCTGTTGGATCCCTTGGGCATATAGCATCCTATTTTTCCAACTAGGGTTGTAACTTAACTAATAATAATAATAATAATAATAATAATAATAATAAAGTCTTCCTACTATACCGACACGAGTTCCAGCATCAGATAAACTTGGAACACAACGTCAAGAACACTCTGTAACAAATTCAACCCGCCGCTTCTCTACAGAAACTTATAATGAAGTGAATTACGAAATGAAGAGTACACGTGCATTTGAATCTATCTTTTGTGATAGGTGAGTGAGGGGGGTACGATTGGAATTTTTTTTAGATTATTGTTTTCTTATTCAATAACCTCTGTTACAGAATGAAGATTAACTTTTATATCAAATATTTCATCTCGCTGATTAAATCTTAAGAAATAAAAGTGAATGTTAATGTATAAAGCATAGTTCTAAATAGAAAGGTACTCAGTGTTTATGTCTTCGCTACGCCAAACAGTCGTATTTTGCTCTCAACTCCGTACTTGTAATTCGATGCATTTTCTTTAAAATCTAATGATTTGTTCTTGGGTCATACCCAAACATGTACATGGTCCGTTGAAAATGGTTCAGTTGTTTTTGCGTTATGTTGTTCACAAACAAAAAATAAACTAACAAATATTTGCCATTTACTTAACTTTGCGATTTCTTTCAAAGTACTGCTGCGTACACTTTTACTTTGATGTACTTGATCCAAAATGTTACAAATTCATCCCTGGGCCGTACCCAACATAAGTACCAAGTTTGGTCAAAATCGGTAAAGTAGTTTTTGTGTAAACTTGCTCGTAAACAAACAAACATATAAATAAAATAACAGACAGGGGTAAATACATACCTTTCGCAAAATCTTCGATTTTAGCGAAGGCAACAAAAACCAAAATGGGCAGGACTTCTTACAACCGTATAAAAACTCGCTATCAAACAATGGTGACCAGCCAATGAGTTAAGAAAATATACATGAGACACTAACCATTATGATAAATAATTATGTACCGCACTACGATAAATTAGAGACAAATTTAAACTAGAAGGGCACTCAGAAGAGCGCAGACCTACTCCACGGCAGATTATTTCTCGTCCTTGTCCTTGACCTTGACCTTTAACCTTAACAGGTATTAATTGGCATGGATTTTCATACACTCAAATATGAACTAAACTTATGGCTGATTATTTGAATTGGATATTTTGCTTAGCCGTGACCTTGACCTTTGACCTTGACCTACCAAAATTTAATAATTTCCAGATTTTTACAAAATAGTTAATCCCAGCAAGTTTCATTACTCTACGATTAAAATTGCGGTCAGGAAGCTGTTCACAAACAAACACAAACAGGGGGTAAAACATAATCTTCGAACTTCCTTGGCGGAGGTAATAAGTTTAAAAAAAAAAAACCAACCAAAATTACACAGTTTCGTAAAGGACGCAATATGTTCATATAAATTTACCATTACCGTGCGTGTATACACACACAGACACACACATAACGAGGAATCAGTAGTCTTAAAAACTAAGTCAGCTGCTTAACATGCAGATGGATCCTTAATGGTACATTCATTAACAAATTGCACCACTCACGCTATCTTAAATCCTTTTGCATTTTGCCCATCATCTAGCAATTAATTTCCTGCATCTCTCTGCGCCTCTCCCCGGATGTTTGCTTTAAAGGATGAAAATTGAAATATTATCAACACAAAATATGGAGTGATAAAAATTGCAGGGGATCTCTATACAATGATATACAATAGTGATATAAGAAATAATAGAAATAATGAAAAACCGGTACCAAACGTAACAGTAAGAGAAGTAAAGAAAGCATTAAAAGGTATGAGAAGAGGCAAAGTAGCAGAAGATGGCCTAATAATAGATATGATAATAGATGGAGGAGATTTCTTAGTACTGTAGCAAAACTCGCTTAACTTTACACAAAATGCCGGCAAGAATCCTCTATACCTACAGCTGGGAAAAAATGTCATCATTACACTAATTCACAAAAAGGCTGACACAAAAGACCTCCGTAATATATAAAATATATCATTATCATCATCTCCTTCTACGCCTATTGACGCAAAGGGCCTCGGTTAGATTTCGACAGTCGTCTCTATCTTGAGCTTTTAAATCAATACTTCTCCATTCATCATTATCTACTTTACACTTCACAGTCCACAGCCATGTAGGCCTGGGTCTTACAACTCTTCTAGTGCCTTGTGGAGGCAGTTGAAAGTTTGGTGAACTAATCTCTCTTAGAGAGTGTGAAGAGCATGCCCAAATCATCTCCATCTACCCCTCACCATGATCTCATCCACATATGACACTTGAGTAATCTCTCTTATAGTTTCCTTCCTAGTCCTGTTCAGCCATTTAACTCCCAATATTCTTCTGAAGGCTTTGTTCTCAAATCTACAAAATCTGTTGGCTATTGATGCATTGTCATACGGCGACCAGTTAATGGAAAACCCAACAGGGTATGACAAACCACTATGTAAGGCAATTATAGACTATGAGAAAGCTTTTGATTCTGTCAAAGCCTCAGCAGAAATGAAAGCCCTTCAAAGGCAGGGAATAGATGAATCTTACGTTAAAACACCTGAAGTACAGTAATACTACAACTACATATAAATAGTACGAAAATTTCGGTTAAGAAAGGAATTAAACAGCGAGACCCCCAACTCTCCTGAATTAATCGCAGCATGGCTAAAAAGAGTTTTTAAAAATTTAGATTGGGTAAATGTAGGCATTAATATTAATAGGGAATACTTTTATAACATAGTTGTGTTTAGTGAATGATGGGAGAAATTACAAAATATGGTAGAAGATTTGAATAGAGAAAGCAGAATTGTAAGACTGAAAATGAATATGACTAAGATAATGTTTAATGAAAATGCAGAGAGACAACAAATAAGAGTTATGGATGAACCTCTAGAGATTGTTAAGGAATATACGAACTTAGGACAGAAGGTAAGTGTTTGCCCAGGCCACGAGACCGAAATTGAAAGAAATATAAGCATGGGATGGAGAGCTTATGGGGAACAAGATGAGATTATGAAAAGTAAAATGCTACATTCTCAAAAAAGAAAAGTATCTAATCAGATGGTTCTACCAGTATTAACTTATGCATCAGAAACTTGAAGCTTTACTAAAGCCTTTAAACATAAGCTAGTTACAACTCAAGAGCTATTTAAAGAATGATGATGGGAATAACACTAAGAAAGAGAAAACGTGCAACATGGTTACAAGAGCAAACTAAAGTAGAGGAAATTCTAACAACACGTAAGAAAAACCAATGGATATAGGTAGGACATATAAGGAAAATGACCATTAATAGATGGACGTTAAGAATATTATGTGTCCCTGAGATTGCAAAAGAAGCAGGGGAAGGAAAAAAAGACAATATATTAACGAACTAAGAAAGTTTGCTGGTGTAGACTGGCATAGAAACACCATAAAAAAAGACGTATATAGCACAATGGTTCCATTGTTACATGGTCAAATGCATTTTCAGCAGATTTTATGAACAATAATACTTCCACATCGATTTCTTTAGAGTTTAGACGTTACTTCAAATAGATGGTTAATGGAGGTATGCTTTTATAAAAACTTAAAAATATTATAGAGGTTAAAAAAACAAATGGAAAAGTCTTCAATGCTGTGTTGAACTTTGCCACAATGATAATGTTCCTGCTATCAACTGGTATGTCATTCCATAGTCTCTGGTATGTCAAATCCAGTCTCAGTGCAACCTTCAAGGGTGCATTCACCAAACGTTATGCATTTTTTCTCAGGATCACGAAGCAAACCTTTACACTTTAGCCTTGAATTCCTTTCGGAGACGTATGATGTTAATAGTTCAAAGAGGTATTTGAGAGAAAGTCCATTTATAGCCTCATAAGTTATCAATCGAATTTTCAAATCAATTCTTGCTTTAACAGGCAGCCGCTCATACCTGACGTGTTTCATACTCGCTTGTATACTGTAACATTTATTCTTTTTTATCTCTCACTCTCCTCCACACTGATAATAGAAACCTGTTTAAGCCAGCCACCACATGTTTTACACTGTTTGAATTTTGTGCCATTGTTGCTCTCAACTATCTGTATATAAGCACGTTGCCTTGTTGAATAAAAGTCAATTGCATTCATCTCGCCTCTCTGTTAGTACCTAACAACCTTCTCTCACAGAGTGATTTTAGGTGAAAGGATATATGATCATATTGCTGCAGTTTTAAGTTACAGTAATTTACGAACATTGGTATTCTGAATACGTTGGAATCTGTTCATCTGAGACTGTTTGATTATATATAGTAACGCATTTCCATTATCTAAACAAAATGTAATAAATGAATGATAAAAATCTCAGACGATTTCCTGTCTAAATACCTTCTAATTTGACCTATATTTCCCAAATGAAAATAGGCTGATCTTCAAATTGAGTCTGTTTGACCATCCATTGAGAGATTCTGATCTTTTCTAATACTAATGTTTCTATCTGATCGGGTAATTGAAACATCAGAAGAACCAATCGTTAATGATGTAATTGATACTTTAGTTCTTTGTTGCTTGATTCCAATTACTAAAACTTCGGTTTTATCATCATTCGATTTGAGATTGTTTGAGTTCATTCATACATTGATATCAAATATCCACTGTTACTGATTAACTGATTTAAAGGACAAATACATATATGCATATACATATATATATATATATATATATATATATATATATATATATATATATATATATGTGTGTGTGTGTGTGTGTATATATATTTATTTTATATATACATATATAAGAATACATATACATATACATATATATAAATATTATACTTTACATATACATATACGCATATATACATAAAACGGATTTTGAGCGAAGCGAAAAATCTATTTTTGGGTGAGATAGCCATGTCGTCCTGATGGAAGTTCCTATAGGGTAGCTTCCTAGGGTATATTACAACTACGGCGATATTCCCAGAGAATTTACCTTAAGGTACCAGAATTCTAACTCCTGGAGCGAGTATCCCTCGTGAAAGGGATATCGCGACATATCAGAGGACGTATTCTAGACACGTCACATGGCAATCTACTACCTAAATAGAGATTCGTCTCGTAAGAGGGAGATTGACGAGATACGAATTCGGGAAGAAAAAGGGGGGAGCCGCTCCCAAGGCCTCCCAATCCCCCGATTCGTATGCGTGCCTGGCGCCAATCCTGGCGCCATCTGTATTCCTTGTAGCGTACACGAGGTGCTACAGATACTGTATGTAGGGAGGGGTCCTACAGTCCTTTCTTAGAAAGGCAAGGGCGGGTCCATCAGGACGACATGGCTATCTCACCCAAAAATAGATTTTTCGCTTCGCTCAAAATCCGTTTTTTGGGCTCAAGCCATGTCGTCCTGATGGAAGTGTACCAGAGCATTACTGTATCTGTGGATTCTCAGAACGTGCCGTACTCCCCGGAGATATTTATTCCCGGTCGACTAGACCTAGAGACCTAAGATGTTACCGTTATACATCTTTTCAACTAACTATAAACTATGTTAGAGCTTCCTGCCCCCTACAGGGAAGAGTCCTACTAGACTCTGGAAAGTCTCGAAGAGTACATATATCTATGTATGAATCTCAGGCAAGCTAATATAGTGGCCTCGCCCTATATTAGGTAAAGCATAGTTTGTATAGAACTACTGCGTCAATATATTGACCAGTCATCCGCACAATACTTGTATTGGACAAAGGTTTATATCCGCATAGGAAGAAACTAATAAAACCGCCCTCGTCCCTTTATGGGACGGAGTCCTCCCATTAGGGGACTTACATAAACCAATGCAACATAGCTTGCAAAACAGAACAATTCTATCAGAATTATCCCAGATAAGATACATAGAATTTAAATGCTCAATTATACCAATAAATTGACACAGGTGAAAGAGACGCAAGGTTCTCAAGAACAAGTTTATTGACAGATAATAAACAGACAGGTTAACAACAAATATATATATTTATATAAAAGGGGATAACCCAAAACTTTAAGCATAAGTATGATAGTAAACAGAACTTGTTTATCTGAAAGAAAAACCATTAAACACCACTTTAATGAGATACCAAGGTATCAAGTCATAAAAAATCTGTATTACAAATCAATCACATTAGCGTTAGAAACGCTTGGCACACATGTCTGAACTTATGCGAGGTTCACCTTTGAAGGAAGGAACAGTCTGTATGGGCACTTGGTGCCCTCATTTTAGTTTGTAGTACAGTATGTACCTACACACTCACCCTGGACTTAATCGTCCCAATTAAGATCACTGTTCCTCGCAGAGTTAAACAGTAGGGTTAACTACACGACCCACTGCTACCACAGATCTCTTAAGTTCCTCTACTTGCTTCGCATAGTGGCGAAAGAACACCCTGGAAGATTTCCAGCCCGTGTATGAACGGAGATGTTCAAAATCCATACAATTAAAGAAATTTAGGGATGAGGCAACTTTCCTCGGATCGTGACCTGCGGGTGTACTGTCAGGATCCGCTCTGCGAATAAAATATGTCATTTTCGCTCTGAGTTGATTCAGAGATAAATTTGAGCCTGATGTTTCTCCCCTGAATAGTTGACTACCCTTGAAGTCTGAAGTTCTACGAAGATAGACCTTTAGGCATTCTACTGGACATAGAGATGCATCTTCTTTCAGAGGGCAGATTCTCCAGGGACCCCACCTGTTGGTGGGTAACTCATTCTTGGCGAGAAACGTAGGATCCGGAAACAGGTTCAGCTCCCCCCCATCCAGGAACTGAACACGACCTGCCTCTCTCGAGAGGGCTACGATCTCACTAACCCTGGCCCCGGACGCGAGTGCAAATAGGAAAATAACTTTTTGCGTTAAATCCTTTAACGCACATTCTTCATTGCTCAACAGGGAGGCGAAATGAAGAACTTTGTCTAAAGACCATGAAATGGGCTTTGGAGGTGCTGAAGGTCTGAGCCTAGCGCAGGCTTTCGGAACTTTATTAAAGATCTCGTTACCTAGGTCGATCTGGAAGGCAAATAAAATGGGTCTCATCAAAGCCGATTTACATACTGAAATCGTGTTAGCTGCCAATCCTTGGCCATGGAGGTGGATGAAGAAAGATAAGCAGAAGTCTGTTGAGATCTCCTGCGGATTCTTTGCCTTTACAAAGGCCACCCACTTTCTCCAAGATGACTCATATTGCCTTCTAGTCGATTTGCACTTGTATTCCTCTAGGAAGTCTATGCTAGCTCTCGAAATCCCGAAACGCTTTCTCACCGCTAGGGCGAGAAAATCATGAGCTGCAGGGTCTGGGTTTTCTGTAATGAAGCGCAGACAGTCGACTTCTGGACTCGCTGGGTCAGAACTGGATGTGGTAGCGGCACGAACTTCATCTGTAGTTCCAACGCCAAGGGGAACCACATACTGTTCGCCCACTTGTGGGCCACTATTGCCGCTACCCCCTTGAAGGATCTCAGTTTGTTGAGGACCCTCAACAGAAGGTTGTGAGGAGGGAACAGATAAATCCTGGACCACCTGTTCCAGTCGAGGGACATTGCGTCCACTGCTTCCGCTAAGGGGTCCTCGTACGGGGACACGTACAGGGGCAACTTCTTGTTGTCTTTCGTCGCAAAGAGGTCTATTTGCAGTTCTGGGACTTGATTCAGAATGAAGGAAAATGATCCTGCGTCTAAGGACCATTCCGACTCTATCGGTGTGAACCTGGATAGAGCGTCCGCTGTCACATTGCGGACTCCTTGAAGGTGAACTGCCGACAGGTACCACTTCTTCTTTTCTGCCAATCGGAAAATGGCTAACATCACTTGGTTGAGAGGTGGTGACCTCGACCCTTGTCGATTCAAGCATCTCACAACCACCTCGCTGTCTGTCACCAATCTTATGTGGATCGAGTGACGCGGGGAGACTTTCTTTAAGGTAAGGAGCACTGCCATAGCTTCTAGAAAGTTTATATGAAAGGTCCTGAATAGCTTGGACCAAGTCCCCTGGACTTTTTTCCGATGAGAGTGACCTCCCCATCCCTCCTTTGAGGCGTCTGAGTGAATCGTCATCGACGGGGGAGGTGGCTGAAGAAGAACCGACTTCTTTAGATGTCTGGCTTGGGACCAAGGTCTGAGAAGAGTACGTAGCCGAGGCGGCACTGGTCTTCTCAGGTCTCTTCGCGCGTTTGATGCATACCTTCTCCAAACTCCGGTTGCATCCTTTAGCTGTGCTCTTAGCACTGGGTCTGTCACTGAAGCAAACTGGAGAGAGCCTAGTACCCTCTCCTGTTCGCGTCTTGATATCCATTTGGAATCTAGAAGTCTCTTGACAGAGCCCGCTATCTCCTTCCTTTTCTTCATTGGGATGGAGAAACTGTGTGACAAAAGGTCCCAGTGGATTCCCAGCCACTGGAACTTTTGGGATGGAGAAAGTCGAGACTTTTTCTTGTTGATCTTGAAGCCTAGGTACTCTAGGAACTGGATCACCTGACTGGAAGCTTGTAAGCATTCGGTCTCGGATGCTGCCCACACCAGCCAGTCGTCCAGGTAGGCTACTACCTGAATTCCCTTTAGGCGTAATTGTTTGAGAGCTGCGCTCGCAAGCTTCGTGAAAATCCTTGGGGCTATGTTTAGCCCGAATGGCATGGCTCTGAAGGCGTACAGTTTCCGTTGTAGCCTGAACCCTAGGTAGGGGGAGAGTCGACGGCTGATCGGGATGTGCCAATAGGCGTCTGACAAGTCTATAGAGACTGAGTATGCCCTCTTGGGCAGTAAGGTCCTTATGTGTTGCAGTGTTAGCATCTTGAATTTGCAATTCACTATGAACTTGTTGAGTGGTGACAAGTCCAGAATGACTCTGAGCTTTTCCGAGTCTTTCTTGGGAACACAAAACAGCCTCCCTTGGAATTTGATGGACTTCACCTTTCGGATCACATTTTTCTCCAACAGTTCTTGAACGTACTCCTCCAAAATGGGGGTGGAGTGTTGGAAAAACCGAAGGCATGGGGGTGGAGTGCTGTACCAGCTCCAACCCAGTCCATTCTTGAGTAGGCTTTGGGCCCAGGGATCGAAGGTCCAGCGATCCCAAAATTTCATTAGTCTCCCTCCTACCGGTATCGTTTCACTTGGACTGCCGTCCTGAGGTCTTGCCTCCTTGACCACGACCACCTCTGAATCCCCTTCCCCTTGAAGGGCGCCTAGACGAGCCTCTGGCTGCTCCTCTATGCTTTGCACGAAAGGAAGAAGACTGTCCTTCGAACGTTGGGGTGAATGTGGTTGACTGACCTGGCACAGCCTGGGGTACCCACTGAAAAGTAGTCGGGGTTTGTGCCACCATCTGGGGCACTGGAGGCAAAGGCAATTGCAGTTGCTGTTGCTGTCTATAAGGCTTGGCTGGCCGAGACGGTAGCCTAGTCCTCATATTCTTCCTCTTAGGTTGAGGACCCTCATCCGGGGAAGATTTTCTTTTGATAGCCAGGCCCCACTTCTGGAGAAGGTTTCTATTCTCCACGGCGGCCTTATCAACAACCTCTTTGACCACATCGGTAGGGAAAAGGTCTTTTCCCCAAATGTTGGAGGATATTAACTTCCTTGGCTCGTGTCTCACCGAAGCCCCGGTGAACACGAACTCCCTGCAAGCTCTCCTTGCCTTGACGAAGCCATAAAGGTCCTTCGTCACTGTGGCTAGGTGAGACTTAGCCACAACCATGAACATTTCATGGACCTTAGGGTCACTTGCCATCGTCTCAAGAGTAGTCTGATGAGACATTGAGGCAGCCAGTCTTTCTTTTGTCTCGAACTCTCTTCGTAAAAGAAATTCGGACAACTTGGGGAGGTCCTCGCCGAATTGCCGTCCGGCAATATCAGCCTCCAACTTTCCCACTGAGAATGTTAGATGGACATCCTTCCAGTCCTTGTGGTCCATAGGCAGAGCCAGCGACAAGGGTTTACACTCCTCCAGGGAGGGGCAAGGCTTGCCGGCCTCGATTGCCTTTAGGACAGCCGCAAACCCTTTTTGTAAAAAGGGGAAGGCTCTATCAGAAGAGGACACAAAAGAAGGGAGCTTCTTGCTCAATGCTGCTACCTTCGAATTCGAGAAGCCCCTCTCTTTCATCGAGGATGAAAGTAGGGCTTGAGCCTTAGCATGGTCCATAATAATGACCTCTTTCGGCTCTGTCTCCTCCCTTGAAGCTGGTTCTTTTCTCAGCCGGACATAGCAGTCCGGATATGATGCCTTGTTGGGCCAGAATTCTACCTCCTCTAGGAGAACTGAACCCAGTTTATCCGAAATGACGATCTTACCAGTCGTCATTGGCATGTGCTCAGCATACCTCCATGGGTTAGCGTCTGAGCATATGGGAAGGTCTTTCACATTGAGCCTTTTCCGGGGCCCATGTGATTCTGCTAGGGACTGCATACGCAGTTCCATTGCAGCCGCCTTCTCCTGATTCTCCTTCTGCATTTGTTGGATCATTCCAACAATCGAAGAGAGGGCCTGTCCCAGTTCTACTGGGAGACCAGCGGATGTTGAGGGGATGGGCTCCGGCATCTGAACCGGAGTAGCCGACACCTCGTCGACCCCATCCTCTGCGACATCCGGGGTTTGAACTTGATCCTGACCTTCTGCCAGGAGGTCTTCTTCCAAACCTTCGTCCACATCAGACATCCTGTCACACAACTGGATGTCTTGCATCGCATCTGCGACTTCCTCGTCCACCTGGACTAGGTCTTGGGGGATCTCCTCTTGAGGCTGGGGAATCACTGCTTCAGCTGATGCCTGGGGAAAAAGATACGCCCTCATCTTCTCACTAGGAAGATAAGGGCCAGAGGTGTTCTTCTTGAAGCCCCTTACCCAAGTACGGAGCTTTTCCCTAGCTATATCCCTTGATTCCGTCGTTCTAGGGGAATCAAAAGCCTCAGTAATCAGGTTAGTGCATACAGTACATACCTGAGGGTCCCAATACTGGAGATCATCCTTGGAGACAGCGCATGCTGCGTGTCTCCTACAACACTCATGTCCGCAGAGGTTCCTGCTACGGACATTGCAGAAAACATTTCCGCACTTCGGAGGGTCCTCCTGTAAAGAGAAAAAATTTCCATGAGTATCAAGTGAACTATGTATCACTGGATATGCATAGTATAGCATAACAATTCATAAAGGAAAGACACACACTTGTGTTTCCCTCACAACCCATTGCTGCAGCTTTCCAGATAATAAAATCAAAATTGGTTTATCTCTACTAGAGTAACCAATGCAAGGTTTCCAGAGGAAACAGGTGGAGCTCACACCTAGGCAATGATTTTAAAATCCTGGATAATAGACGGGGAAGACTCTGCTTCCTGTCTGAGGGCAACAGCAAAGGGCTGTGCAAGAAAACACAATAGTGTTAGAAGATACAGTGCTGTACCTAAACTTTTACTATAGTTTTCTTCTTACTGTATATGCTATACAGAAGAATACTAGTACAGTATAGGAGGATGTGTGCCGGCCTGCCTTTGCCGGCCGGCACACACCACAATTAGCTTTAAAGTATACTACTTAACAGCTATAGGGCGGCAGCCTTCTGGTTCAAATGCTTGTGCCGTCGGCAGTAACTGCCGGCCAGCAACAGCCAGTGTTGGCCGGCAATGACTGCCGGCCAGTAACTACACAAGGTAGTACCTAGCTGCCGGCCACACTCTTGGTGACCGGCAGACAAGGACTGACATAAGCCGGCCGGCAAAGGTACAAGACCAATGCCAGCCGGCAGCAAAAGAACCAGAAGACTACACCTGCCCGGCTGTCTGCCTCATAGGCCGGCAGCCGGGACAGGTACAGCACTAGAAGAAAATAGAATGGATGCCGGGATAAGAGTGTACACGACCCCCAAAGCCCGGCAACCGAAAGAGTGCATATAAGGAAGGGGAGAAACTTAATTCAGGCTTCCTTGACCAATGCCGTCCGGCTCTGTCGGCAGGCATGGATGAGGGACCAAGAGAGGTCCGGGCAGCACTCGAAAACATAAGGCCCTTGCCGGCCAGCATCTCAGCCGGCCGGCAATGGCCTTAGTCAATTCCACATCCCAACCTATACTAGGTCCAGAAGTAGAATGACGTACAGTACAGTAATACCCCTGCCGGCCAGCTCTGCCGGCCGGCAGGGTACAGTACAGTAATGGCAAGGCCATTACGGAGATAGAGGGGGAAGGGACAAAAGGGTCCTGCCAACCTTGCTTTAGTGACAGATCACCCGCAGCCAAGAACTCTGTCTTAGCCTAAGGGAGATCTAAGGGAAAGGGCCAGCAATACTTGCCAGCTTCCAAAGCACCAAAGCAAGGAAGGCGTTGCTATTCCCAAGGGAAGATTTTATCCTCCCCAAGAACAGCAACAGGACTTTAGTCTGGTCGATCACAAAGGGAGGAATCATACTACAGAAACCTTCGATAGTGACCTAAGGGAGCTAAGCTCCCTTTAAAAGTGTTAGGTCAGCGAGGGGAACTCTGCCCCAAGCCAGACAACACGGACCAGACTAAAAAACTCTGTTGTTCTGTCCCTCTTTGAACCAGACTTTGCTGGAACAGGAAGGTACAGTAACACCCTAGTATAGTTTTATCGAAAATAAATTCGGAAAAACCACTTAGGGATAAGCCCAAGGCTTAAACAGAGGGAAAGGGATTGCATACCTTCTCCGAAGAAAAGAAAGCAACCGGGGAGAATAATAAAGTATACTAAGGCTCCATAAGCAAATAACCTAGGCACCAAGAGAATCGATTACCTAATTCACCGAAACTCTCACGTATACAATCTTGGAAATATTCCACACAGTCTAAATTGTATAAAATATAGCCTAAAGCTTTAATAAACTTTTAATTACACTCGGAAAAACCAAAATCATGCATTAAGTACTAGGACCAAACGACTAGGCTACATGGCCTAGCGTAGGCCAGAATGGCGAATACTTCGCCAAATAATACTAAGCACGAAAGGAAATCCTATGTAACGCTAAATAGCTAAAATTTATTAAGCAAAACAACCAGGAATGTCACTCTGACTAACTAATTTATACCTAGCGAGTGACAGTGTCCAGGACACCTCTGGTAGGCTACGGCTCTTGTATCAAAGATTAATCCTATTAATCACTCAAAATTTACCAAGAGCCTACATTTATACATAACAGACACTATACTCAACTTATCCGAGGCCAACGAAGACGGAGAAGCCATGAAAAGCTGAATAAATCCAAGATTTGCGAGAAAAACAGGAAAAAACACCGAGTTGTTAAGCTACGCAAAAAGGAATACAGATGGCGCCAGGATTGGCGCCAGGCACGCATACGAATCGGGGGATTGGGAGGCCTTGGGAGCGGCTCCCCCCTTTTTCTTCCCGAATTCGTATCTCGTCAATCTCCCTCTTACGAGACGAATCTCTATTTAGGTAGTAGATTGCCATGTGACGTGTCTAGAATACGTCCTCTGATATGTCGCGATATCCCTTTCACGAGGGATACTCGCTCCAGGAGTTAGAATTCTGGTACCTTAAGGTAAATTCTCTGGGAATATCGCCGTAGTTGTAATATACCCTAGGAAGCTACCCTATAGGAACTTCCATCAGGACGACATGGCTTGAGCCCAAAAATATACATATATATATATATATATATGTGTGTGTGTGTGTGTGTGTGTGTGTGTATATATATATATATATATATATATATATATATATATATTATATATATACTTATATATATACATATATAAGAATATATATATGCATATATAAACAGTAAATATATATATATATATATATATATATATATATATATATATATATATATATATATATACACATATATATATGTATATATATACATAGATAAATATATATATATATATATATATATATATATATATATATATATATATATATATACATATATTAAAGCCAAACACACAATTCTCAAACCTTCACGTCTAGAGCTCTTATCTCTAGCCACGTGCGGTCTTCGTGTTTTATCCTTCCACGCAAAAAGCAAATCCATTTCCGGTCTCCTCCAGTAACTCGTGGCGATAATTGCCCCCTTTCCTACATTTCTGTTATATAATTCTAACGTGTACATTTCTTCTTATAATTTCACCGTACCAAGAGTATTTCCACTTTTCTCCTGCCTCATTATTTTCTAGTAAGTTGCGACCACATAAGGACAAATTCATTTCCTGTCTACCGTGAAATCATTTTCGAATGTTAGGTTGTACCTGAAATTCTTTTTTCACATTTATGTTTATCTATTATACCTCTTCATTATCATCATAACCATGTTTTTTTTTTTTTAATCAAACCCTATAATGTTCAAATTCTATCTTTAATATTCCTTCCTCATTGTGAGAAAAGCCCTTATGAACAATATCCCTTTTTATAGGTTGATCATAAAGAAAAGAATTAATGCTAAGTTTTACGGCAATCAATCCTTTCCATAATATTAGAATATTATACAAAAAACAAATTCCTAAAGCATTCATAACCGTTATCGTCTTGAGAAGTAATCTTTTTGCAGTTTAAATTTCCTAATATTTACGAATGTGTAAAAGTTACCTTATAGTTGAAGTATATTCGAGACCTAACATCATGCACTTGTTGATCACTTTGTCTATTGAGAAAATACAAGGTAATAAATCATAAACTCGAAAGAATGCCAAGCTGAGAGAATACAATTTTCAACAATATCAAAATATTTTTGCACCTTAAAAATCCTTTCGAAAAATACATGCAAAATACTACACGCAGAGAAAAGAGCATTTTGGAGACGTGGGACATTCATCCCGTGACAAACAGGAAAATGCACTCATTCATAATTCAGCACCGCTGGTCTCCAGTTGCATTTTGTGACAAAAGGAGAAAGATATTCGGGAAAACTGGAGAGAGAAGGAGCGACACGAAGTCCCAGCTACCCCTTCCAAACCGATGTCCGGATGTCACTCATTCTAGACTAGTGGACTAGAAAAACTGGATCCAGCAGATGCTGGTTTGCACTTGGGTGGACTAGTAGCATGGTGCTATCCACGGGCCAAGCAAACACATAGACGCGCACGCGCACACATACATAAACGCCCTCTCCATGTCTGCGTAAATGCATGATATGTTATATATGTACAGTATTTGCGGTAACGTTTGGCACCGTCACAGTCCAGTGGCCTACAAAAACTGAAAGAGGAGGATGTAGAATGCGACCCTAATTACGAAAACTGATAAAGACAAGGATGTAGAATGCGACCCTAATTACGAAAACTGTTAAGAGAAGGATGTAGAATACGACCCTAATTACGAAAACTGTTAAAGAGAAGGATGTAGAATACGACCCTAATTACGAAAACTGATAAAGATGAGGATGTAGAATGCGACCCTAATTACGAAAACTGTTAAAGAGAAGGATGTAGAATACGACCCTAATTACGAAAACTGATAAAGATGAGGATGTAGAATGCGACCCTAATTACGAAAACTGTTAAAGAGAAGGATGTAGAATACGACCCTAATTACGAAAACTGATAAAGATGAGGATGTAGAATACGACCCTAATTACGAAAACTGATAAAGACAAGGATGTAGAATGCGACCCTAATTACGAAAACTGTTAAAGAGAAGGATGTAGAATGCGACCCTAATTACGAAAACTGATAAAGACAAGGATGTAGGATGCGACCCTAATTACGAAAACTGTTAAAGAGAAGGATGTAGAATGCGACCCTAATTACGAAAACTGATAAAGACAAGGATGTAGAATGCGACCCTAATTACGAAAACTGATAAAGACGAGGATGTAGAATGCGACCCTAATTACGAAAACTGTTAAAGAGAAGGATGTAGAATACGACCCTAATTACGAAAACTGATAAAGACGAGGATGTAGAATGCGACCCTAATTACGAAAACTGTTAAAGAGAAGGATGTAGAATACGACCCTAATTACGAAAACTGATAAAGACGAGGATGTAGAATGCGACCCTAATTACGAAAACTGTTAAAGAGAAGGATGTAGAATACGACCCTAATTACGAAAACTGATAAAGACGAGGATGTAGAATGCGACCCTAATTACGAAAACTGTTAAAGAGAAGGATGTAGAATACGACCCTAATTACGAAAACTGATAAAGACGAGGATGTAGAATGCGACCCTAATTACGAAAACTGATAAAGAGAAGGATGTAGAATGCGACCCTAATTACGAAAACTGTTAAAGAGAAGGATGTAGAATACGACCCTAATTACGAAAACTGATAAAGATGAGGATGTAGAATGCGACCCTAATTACGAAAACTGATAAAGACAAGGATGTAGAATGCGACCCTAATTACAAAAACTGTTAAAGAGAAGGATGTAGAATACGACCCTAATTACGAAAACTGATAAAGACGAGGATGTAGAATGCGACCCTATTATGAAAACTGATAAAGAGATGGATGTAGAATGCGACCCTAATTACGAAAACTGATAAAGACAAGGATGTAGAATGCGACCCTAATTACGAAAACTGTTAAAGAGAAGGATGTAGAATACGACCCTAATTACGAAAACTGATAAAGACAAGGATGTAGAATGCGACCCTAATTACGAAAACTGATAAAGACGAGGATGTAGAATGCGACCCTAATTACGAAAACTGTTAAAGAGAAGGATGTAGAATACGACCCTAATTACGAAAACTGATAAAGACGAGGATGTAGAATGCGACCCTAATTACGAAAACTGTTAAAGAGAAGGATGTAGAATACGACCCTAATTACGAAAACTGATAAAGACGAGGATGTAGAATGCGACCCTAATTACGAAAACTGTTAAAGAGAAGGATGTAGAATACGACCCTAATTACGAAAACTGATAAAGACGAGGATGTAGAATGCGACCCTAATTACGAAAACTGTTAAAGAGAAGGATGTAGAATACGACCCTAATTACGAAAACTGATAAAGACGAGGATGTAGAATGCGACCCTATTATGAAAACTGATAAAGACGAGGATGTAGAATGCGACCCTAATTACGAAAACTGTTAAAGAGAAGGATGTAGAATACGACCCTAATTACGAAAACTGATAAAGACGAGGATGTAGAATGCGACCCTAATTACGAAAACTGATAAAGACAAGGATGTAGAATGCGACCCTAATTACGAAAACTGTTAAAGAGAAGGATGTAGAATACGACCCTAATTACGAAAACTGATAAAGAGGAGGATGTAGAATGCGACCCTAATTACGAAAACTGATAAAGACAAGGATGTAGAATGCGACCCTAATTACGAAAACTGTTAAAGAGAAGGATGTAGAATACGACCCTAATTACGAAAACTGATAAAGACAAGGATGTAGAATGCGACCCTAATTACGAAAACTGATAAAGACGAGGATGTAGAATGCGACCCTAATTACGAAAACTGTTAAAGAGAAGGATGTAGAATACGACCCTAATTACGAAAACTGATAAAGACAAGGATGTAGAATGCGACCCTAATTACGAAAACTGTTAAAGAGAAGGATGTAGTATACGACCCTAATTACGAAAACTGATAAAGACAAGGATGTAGAATGCGACCCTAATTACGAAAACTGTTAAAGAGAAGGATGTAGAATACGACCCTAATTACGAAAACTGATAAAGACGAGGATGTAGAATGCGACCCTAATTACGAAAACTGATAAAGACGAGGATGTAGAATGCGACCCTAATTACGAAAACTGTTAAAGAGAAGGATGTAGAATACGACCCTAATTACGAAAACTGATAAAGACAAGGATGTAGAATGCGACCCTAATTACGAAAACTGTTAAAGAGAAGGATGTAGAATGCGACCCTAATTACGAAAACTGATAAAGACAAGGATGTAGAATACGACCCTAATTACGAAAACTGATAAAGACAAGGATGTAGAATGCGACCCTAATTACGAAAACTGTTAAAGAGAAGGATGTAGAATACGACCCTAATTACGAAAACTGATAAAGACAAGGATGTAGAATACGACCCTAATTACGAAAACTGATAAAGACGAGGATGTAGAATGCGACCCTAATTACGAAAACTGATAAAGAGAAGGATGTAGAATGCGACCCTAATTACGAAAACTGATAAAGACGAGGATGTAGAATACGACCCTAATTACGAAAACTGATAAAGACAAGGATGTAGAATACGACCCTAATTACGAAAACTGATAAAGACGAGGATGTAGAATGCGACCCTAATTACGAAAACTGATAAAGAGAAGGATGTAGAATGCGACCCTAATTACGAAAACTGATAAAGACAAGGATGTAGAATACGACCCTAATTACGAAAACTGATAAAGACAAGGATGTAGAATGCGACCCTAATTACGAAAACTGTTAAAGAGAAGGATGTAGAATACGACCCTAATTACGAAAACTGATAAAGACAAGGATGTAGAATACGACCCTAATTACGAAAACTGATAAAGACGAGGATGTAGAATGCGACCCTAATTACGAAAACTGATAAAGACGAGGATGTAGAATGCGACCCTAATTACGAAAACTGATAAAGAGAAGGATGTAGAATGCGACCCTAATTACGAAAACTGATAAAGACAAGGATGTAGAATACGACCCTAATTACGAAAACTGATAAAGACAAGGATGTAGAATACGACCCTAATTACGAAAACTGATAAAGTCGAGGATGTAGAATGCGACCCTAATTACGAAAACTGATAAAGAGAAGGATGTAGAATGCGACCCTAATTACGAAAACTGATAAAGACAAGGATGTAGAATACGACCCTAATTACGAAAACTGATAAAGACAAGGATGTAGAATGCGACCCTAATTACGAAAACTGTTAAAGAGAAGGATGTAGAATACGACCCTAATTACGAAAACTGATAAAGACAAGGATGTAGAATACGACCCTAATTACGAAAACTGATAAAGACGAGGATGTAGAATGCGACCCTAATTACGAAAACTGATAAAGACGAGGATGTAGAATGCGACCCTAATTACGAAAACTGTTAAAGAGAAGGATGTAGAATACGACCCTAATTACGAAAACTGATAAAGACAAGGATGTAGAATGCGACCCTAATTACGAAAACTGTTAAAGAGAAGGATGTAGAATACGACCCTAATTACGAAAACTGATAAAGACAAGGATGTAGAATACGACCCTAATTACGAAAACTGATAAAGACGAGGATGTAGAATGCGACCCTAATTACGAAAACTGTTAAAGAGAAGGATGTAGAATACGACCCTAATTACGAAAACTGATAAAGACGAGGATGTAGAATGCGACCCTAATTACGAAAACTGTTAAAGAGAAGGATGTAGAATACGACCCTAATTACGAAAACTGATAAAGACGAGGATGTAGAATGCGACCCTAATTACGAAAACTGTTAAAGAGAAGGATGTAGAATACGACCCTAATTACGAAAACTGATAAAGAGGAGGATGTAGAATGCGACCCTAATTACGAAAACTGATAAAGATGAGGATGTAGAATGCGACCCTAATTACGAAAACTGTTAAAGAGAAGGATGTAGAATACGACCCTAATTACGAAAACTGATAAAGATGAGGATGTAGAATGCGACCCTATTATGAAAACTGATAAAGAGATGGATGTAGAATGCGACCCTAATTAAGAAAACTGATAAAGATGAGGATGTAGAATGCGACCCTAATTACGAAAACTGATTAAGAGGAGGATGTAGAATGCGACCCTAATTACGAAAACTGATAAAGACAAGGATGTAGAATGCGACCCTAATTACGAAAACTGATAAAGAGGAGGATGTAGAATGCGACTCTAATTACGAAAACTGATTAAGAGGAGGATGTAGAATGCGACCCTAATTACAAAAACTGATAAAGACAAGGATGTAGAATGCGACCCTAATTACGAAAACTGATAAAGAGGAGGATGTAGAATGCGACTCTAATTACGAAAACTGATAAAGAGGAGGATGTAGAATGCGACCCTAATTACGAAAACTGATAAAAAGGAGGATGTAGAATGCGACCCTAATTACAAAAACTGATAAGTTGGAGGATGTCGAATGCTAGCCTAATTATGAATACTGATAAAGAGGAGGATATAGAATGCAAGCATAAAGCACCCAGGGAATAGAAGATGGGAAGGGGTGGTGGATTCGCCCCCCCCCCCCCCCCCCACCCCCCCTTTACAAGCCAAGTTCAAGTGTTCATCTACGATACCTAATAAGAGAAGTGTGCCGCTTCTAAGGTAGGCCCTTTCTTCAATGACTCCACTCGTATCTAAACACAAGTTTCTAAAGTTAGTCTGATGGATTCAATAGGACTAGATTCCCTCTTGGGAATTTCAACACCAATCTAGATTTCTAGAACAATACTAATTATAAATTGATCGACTCCGTTGTGACAACTGATGGTCTGGTGGGAACAATACCCTTTTGTCAATCTATTGTTCTACTCTCTACTCCAAACACCCTTTGCTATTTTAATTTGCAGACTCTTGGGCAAACTGGTTCAAAGGTCGTTCATGAATGGCAGAGACAATGAACAGTGACAATGTCCTAGAGACTGACCATATATACTTACAGTATGATCACGGCCCAGTCCCTTTCTCCACTCAAGCTATGACCAGGGAGGACTAGTCAATGGCTGCTGATGACTCAGCATGTAGACCTATAAAATAAACCCTTCTTAGTTCATAAAGATAGTGAAATTTCAGACACCACATGAAACTATCAAACTTTAGTGGGTCTCGAACCCCAGTCCAAGAGATCGCCCGACAGGGACGTTTCCAATACGGTACCACAATTCTTAGGAGAAGATGGAGGTCCCACAATATCAATTGCCTCTCCCCACCACGCGTTTCACATTTCAATACAATTGAGAAATCCGACTGGATATAGGAGTTGGGAAGATTTCATGAAGTACCACAAATCTCCTTGAAAATGTCATTTATATCAAGTCTCTCACCCTCGGGTCCACGTTTCTTTTTATGGATTCAACTGAGATTATGCACGTTTCAAGGAACCCCCTGGAACGTTTTATTTTTCTTTTCACCACCTCCTTCCTGATTTCTCTAGCTTTTACCATGCCATGACCAACAAGCTGACTGTTAGCATTTGGGCTTCATTAGAATGGATATTATTAGTAAGCTTTAGTAAATCTGTATAGAAACTATGAAACATAAAAACAAATAGGACACCTGAAACAATTGGTTATGAAAACTGATACTTGAACACATATAAAGAATAATAGGAGGGATAGATATACAGTATATATACACACACACACACACACACACACACATTATATACATATATATATATATATATATATATATATATACATATATATATATATATATATATATATATATATATACATACATATATATACATACATATATATATATATATATATATATATATATATATATATATATATATCCATATATTTATATACATATATATATAAATATACATATCCATATATTTATATACATATATATACATATATATATATATATATATATATATATATATACATATATCAGC
>NC_090725.1:50759891-50762391 GCF_036898095.1 Palaemon carinicauda | reverse complement strand
AAGTTACAGAAAAGTTTATCCAATTGTTTTAGCAGGATGTTAATAATCCCAAGCCCTACAAACTATATAAAGCATACGAGAATAATTGTAATCATCCAATTATATATATATTTTTAACAAATTATTTTCCCTAAAATAAAGTTATTTCAGATAAAGCATACAAAGCGTTTACTGTTACGTTGTCTTCAGTGGCATAGCCTCTGTACCATGGTCTTCCACTGTCTTGGGTTAGAGTTCTCTTGCTTGAGGGTACACTCGGGCACACTATTCTATCTAATTTCTCTTCCTCTTGTTTTGTTAAAGTGTTTATAGTTTATATAGTAAATATTTATATCAAATGTTGTTACTGTTATTAAAATATCTTATTTTTCCTCGTTTCCTTTCCTCACTGGGCTATTTTCCCTGTTGGGGCCTCTGGGTTTATAACATCTTGCTTTTGCAACTAGGGTTTCGGGTTAGCAATTAATAATAATAATAATAATAAGTGGTGAATCGTGGACGAAACCCCCAAGTCAAAATCTTCCACAACAGCAGCTTCAAACGGCTAAACAGCACGTTAACCATCAGCGGGTCAAATTCACCTTCAGTCAATACATATTATTATAAGCTGAGACTTTTCCCTTTCGTGACTCCTTTCAATACATCCAAGGTCCTTTAAACCAAGATCCTACTTTAAATATACTCTATGATTACATCCAAGGCTCTTTAAATATACCTCTATACATCCTAGGTCCTGACCTTTAGTATACCCAAGGTCTTTTACGTATTTAAGAACCTTGAGTACACCTATCGAGAGTTTACCAAGACCAGGTCCCTCTAAAATGCAGGTTCAATATTATTATTATTATTATTATTATTATTATTATTATTATTATTATTTGCTTAGCTACAACCCTAGTTGGAAAACTAGGATGCTATAAGCCCGAGGGGCCCCAACAGGGAAAATAGCCCAGTGAGGATAGGAAACAAGAAAAAAATAAATATTCTAAGAACAGCAACAACATTAAAATAAATTTTTCCTATATAAACTATAAAAACTTAAAGAAAACAAGAGGAAAAGTTATTAGATAGAAAAACTGTGCTCAAGCAAGAGAATTCTAACCCAAGACAGTGGAAGACCATGGAACAGAGGTTATGACACTACCCAAGGCTAGAGAACAATGGTTTGATTTTGAAGTGTTCTTCTCCTTGAAGAGCTGCTTATCATAGCTTAAGAGTCTCTTCTACCCTTACCAAGAGGAAAGTAGCCACTACATAATTACAGTGCCGTAGTTAACCCCGTGAGCGAAGAAGAATTGTTTGGTAATCTCAGTGTTGTCAGGTGAGTGAGGACAGAGGAGAATCTGTAAAGAATATACTAGACTATTCGGTGTATATGTAGGTAAAGGGAGAGTGAACCGTAACCAGAGAGAAGGATCCAATGTAGTACTGTCTGGCCAGTCAAAGGACGCCATAACTCTCTGGTGGTAATATCTCAACGGGTGGCTGGTGTCTTGGCCAACCTACGAGAGAGGGATTATCACCTGTGACGTCACGCAACCCAGAATCTATGGGTGTCACTGAGATTTAACATAACTTTACCAATCTTGTTACTTGAACGGATGAAAAATAGAATCGTATATACTTTTAATGTAAATAAAGGAGGTTTAAAACAGTTCGAAAATCATTCACTTGTTTGTAATTTAACAATATATTCAGATGAATAGGGAAAGTTGCAATTGTGAATATATGTTAATAACAAATCTATCTAAGTAAATTTTCATTTTAAGACATGTTGAACAGCAATGTGTAGAATATAGAAATCCACTTTTGATGGTATTTTTGGACCATGAAAAGCCTTTGATAGTGTGCAACGGCCAATTTTATGGAAAGTCCTACGTTATTATGGAGTTCCTCTTAAACATGTAAATTTGATTGTTTGTTCATGAACATAGCAAGTGCAAAGATAATGTTAGCGGAGTCCTATACAATGATTTACAGTGAATAGTGGAGCACTGCGAGGGAATGTGTTGTCACCTATGTTGTTTATCCTACTCATGAATTTTGTAAAGCAAAGAACAGTTGGGGATGGTGGAGAATGATTGTACTGGATTGGCATTAAGAAAGTAGCTGACCTAGGGTATGCTGATAACGTTGTCCTTATTAGCAGAACGCCACAGGATTGGCAATGTTTTCTTACCATAGTGCATGAAATATCACATGAGGTCGGGCTCAAGATAAATAGAAGAAAGACAGCTGGAATCATTTAAATATTTAGAGAACTATGATCTTTAATACCGGGTCTTCAGAATTGGAGTTTATTGATAGATGAAAAAAAAATCAGACCATGGCTAGGTTAAGTAAAATTTGGAAATCAAATCGCCTGAAATTACATATAAAATCCAGGCTATATATCAGTTTAGTGAGATCGATAATAGTGTATGGACACGAGTCGTGGTGTGGTAATGAAACTATATCCAGCAGATTTAAGAATAAATTCGCTAGAAGAACATTGGAAGTT
>NC_090725.1:50729891-50754891 GCF_036898095.1 Palaemon carinicauda | reverse complement strand
GGCCTAACCAAACCCATCGTCATTGTATGTATTTCATTTTACGATGCTTTCTAAAATTATTCTTCTCTCTCCCCCACTCCCCACGCGCCTTTTCTGACTCTATTCCTTTCTTCATAAATTAAGCTTTTTTCCCTTCATAATTTTCTCTCTTCAGTTCCTCAACCTCTTCTCAAGGAATTTAACCTTTCTTGGCCTAACCTAACCCATCCTCACCTTATATACTTTTTTGCGATGCTTTCTAATCATATTCTTTCTACCCCCACCTCCGTCTCTGACCGTATTCTTTTTTTCATAAGTTAATGTTTTTTCCCTTCATTTCTCTTTTCAGCTCCTCAACCTCTTCTCAAGCTATATAACCCTTATAGGCCTAACCTAACCCATCCTCATCTTATATAGGGAGATAGGACAGGACATAAGACAAGAGAGGAGCTATGTCCTAGCAAGATAAGAAACAGAGAAGACCAGAAGTCTGATAGAGCCACATTCTAACCTTCCCTTCAGACAACAAAAGCCTATCTCCAAAAGATCCTGTTATGCCCGAGAAGAAGAGACAAATTGAAGCAGCCAGCTCTCCCTGCTTGTGACAAGTAGCCAACACTGACCGCAGCCTGCCTTCGTTCAACAGTATCATCGAATTCTTGGAAGAAGACCTCTGATGTCCCATATTGATGACACCCTTTTGTGACATCTTCGAATACGGTCATCGTGCTAGTTTCATCTGAATTTCAGCCGCCCTTCTGCAACGTTCACAAGTCTGAAGTGTCCGCACCAGTACCGTCTCATCAGCTGCAGAAAACTATTCTTAAGTATTTCTACCTTATTGACTCTTCCCCCTTTCTGTTGATGTTTTGATTGGTTTGATTTGTCAGTTAAAGTAACCGAAGAAGTAACATTAGTTTTCTTAGCAAGTTTGTGAATAAACGTGTTTTTTTTTTTTTCGTGTGTTTCTTTTTATATTCATTTCCCATATTTCAATCGGTGTTGTTGAAATTTATTTTACTTATTAAAAGAACCTGTAACGATTTTAAGATCGTAACACCAACCCCCTTCCGACCATTTTTATTTCATCATCTCGTACGAATTCGTGAACTGATGCCTCTATAAGATTACCTATTCCGTTCACACGGAACATATTTGGCATTCTTCCGTCCCTTTTCCTTCTCTATAGCCTAACCCCTTTTCCTTTCTGCTTTCCCTTCTGTTTTCTAACACCTTTCCTCATTTTCCTCCGTCCTTTCCTGCCCTTGATCTTCACTCTGCCGCTTCCTGATCCCCTTTATCTGCTTACCTACCTATTGGATTCTTTCCTCATCATACTTCCACCTTAAACGAATTTCTTCGTTCCTGCATCAAATTATAGACTCCGAGGCATTTTCAATATTTATCTATCAGCTTTTATTAGTCTAATTTTTCTTTACAGATGCTCCTACTATTTCTAATTATTCTTTTTCTTAGTTTTGCTTATTCAGAGAATTTATCTTCTCGTGTACTCAAGTCTAACTTGCTTACTTCTTTACTTTTTCTCAATTTACCATTATTCCTTAAGTTCAGGAGTTTCTCTGTTAGCAGAGTATTTTCTCACACTTTTCATGTACTCTGATTTGGTATCTGCCTCCCTTCTAGTTTTTTCACTTACAAAAGCTTATTTCAGCCTTCCTTATTGCTAATATATATATATATATATATATATATATATAGAGAGAGAGAGAGAGAGAGAGAGAGAGAGAGAGAGAGAGAGAGAGAGAGAGAGAGATATCCCATTGCCTGGGGGATTAATTCAAAAAGGCCCTTTCTAAAATGGCCTTCTGTTTTCATGGAATACACTTAAAACGGAATACTAAACACTCACGGATGTTTACTTTTCTATTCTCTCTCTCTCTCTCTCTCTCCTCTCTCTCTCTCTCTCTCTCTCTCTCTCTCTCAGTTGTATTCCACAGCAGTCGACTAACAACTATGTAAAAATTTCAATGTTTTAGGAAGTTGTATGTTAAGTATGAGAGAGAGAGAGAGAGAGAGAGAGAGAGAGAGAGAGAGAGAGAGAGAGAGAGATATTACTGTAATAATGTTAAACTGTATAAGAATGAACTTTGTACAATTCACATTTTTGCTTTAATGCGACCATTGCTATAATTTCTCCTTATTATTTTCATCATTATTATTACAAGCTAAGCTACAACCCTAGTTGGAAAAGCAGGATGCTATAAACCCAAAGGCTCCAAACGGGAAAAATAGCCCAGTGGAGATTAAAACAAAGAAATGAATAAACTATTAGAAAAGTAATAAACAATCAAAATAAAATATATTGAGAACAGTAACAATATTAAATTGGATCCATCATATATCAAAAATAAAAACTTTAAAATAACAACAAAAGGAAGAACAATGTGATATATCAGCGTGCCCGAGTGTACCCTCAAGCAAGAGAACTCCAATCCAAGACAGTGGATGCGTACCCACCGAGAATAGGGGCTACGGTGGAAGGCCATGGTACAGAGACTATGGCACTAACCAAGACTTGAAAACAATAGTTTGATTTTGAAGTCCTCCTAGAAGAGTTGCTTACCATTGCTAAATAGACTCTTCTATCCTTACCAACAGGAAGTAGCCACTGAACAATTACAGTGCAGTACTTAACCCCTTGTGAGAGGAAGAATTGTTTGATAATCACCGTGTTGTCTGGTGTATGAGGAAAAGGGAATATGTGGAAAGAATACGCGTAACTATTAGGTATATGCGTAAGCAAACACAAAATAGGCCGTAACCAACGAGAGGAATCCAATGTAGTACTGTCTGGGCAATCAAAATACCCAATAACTCTCTAGTGGTAGCTGGTGCCCTGGCCAACCTACTATCATAATAATTTTATCTTCCGTTTTCAAGTTCCTGCTTCTCTTATATTCTTAAATTAATCAAAAGAAATTCCTTTTATTCTTATTATAATTCTTTATCAAATCTCTTCCTCACCCAATCCCAGCTTATTCATGAATATCTATTCTGTACTCAACTTCCTCTAATTTCTGTATATTCATCAACTTTTGCCTTTTCATTAGCCAGTTCTACCATGCTTCACGCATAATGCTTTCTCTTGCTTTCTATATTTATCTATGTTAATCACCTGTCAATATTGTTCCTTCTAAGATTTTTATTGTCGAACTCTATTATTTTTTTCATATGCATGACGCCATTTGACCTAAAAAAATAAAAAACCTACATTCTCATTCCTATCCTTCGTTTCACGTCCCAATTTAACATCCTACTTTCTAAGCTCTTTCTATCTTTTAAATAGGCCACCTACGGTTTATTCTATACTAGCGTACCGGATCCGTCAAAAAATGCGGCTACATATTTAGATAGATATGCACACACGCTCACAGATTCAACACTTCCCACCCCCTCCTCATTTCTTAACTACCACACGGCAGTTTAGGCAATTTTTCGGAGATTGTTGCTTCCGAGTGATTGGCACTCAGCGTGACAGGAATATATTTATATATATATATATATATATATATATATATATATATATATATATATATATATATATATATATACTGTATATATATATATATATATATATATATATATATATGTATATATGTATGTATGTATGTATGTATGTGTGTGTATAAGGCAAATACTTCTTAATATCGAATTCGCTCTACTTCAGCATCTGAGACCCGATGGGGGAATTAAATACTTTATGATAATAGCTTCTGGTCGGCCAAGGATTTGAACCGGGACAAATTTAAAACTGAGACAGAGAGAAGCGAATTCGATATTAAGAGGTATTTGTGGCTTATGTGAATACATGAAAAACAAGATTAAATTTGAAAAGCGTGTACATACATACATACATACATATATATATATATATATATATATATATATATATATATATATATATATATATATATATATATATATATATATATATACACATACAATTGATCATTATCATATAAGGGAGATAGCTCTCACACCCTTCCAATATTCATTAGTTTCATCTCACAATTCCCATCTATCTTATCTGCTTTTCTTTTTTCCTCGAGATTTAGCTCACGTTACTGTTAAGCACTGGTTCTCCTGATGCATCACAGTATTTTCGCTAATTACAGAGACCCGGGACACTAATTAGGAGCATAATAAGGCTCTCTATACCTTCAAATTAACTCTCCCTTGTATTGCGTATTTCGTGGCTTAGTTTATCGTGCATTTCGTTCGCAGAAAATTGGATGGACTTAGCTGTGATGAGACGGGGGAAATTTGCCCTAATTTCATAAAAAAAAAAAAATGTAAACAAACCCAGAGTATAATGGTTCTCAAAACGGACGATTTAATGCTTTTAGTTCATGAGAGTAATGTCTCTCAGCTAAAGAATTGCAAAAAAAAAAAAATCCAACCAACTCTATAATTTTTCAATTAAATCAATTTTAACACTCGAAAATTATTTCTATTAGAACGCTGTGAAACCTGCCCGAAGCGAGCCCTGTTCCTTCTGCAGACGAAATTGCTTTATTTGTAATTTCCTTTAATTCTAACTTCCTGGTTAGAATTATCAAACTGCCTGTCTCTCAGCTAAGGAATTGCTTTAAAACATTTTTTTAACCAACACTATAATTTGTCAATTCACTCAGTTTTATCACTCGTAAATTATTTCTATTAGGACGCTGTCAAAACTGCCCGAAGCGAGTCCTGTTCATTCTGCAAACGAAATTGCTTTATTCGTAATTTCCTCAAATACTCTACTTCGTGGTTAGAATTATTACGCACACTTGCCGTAGGGCAATTATTGTACATTGTGCTTCGTCAAATAAACACTGAATTCGTTTCTAAAACTCCATAAATCTCAAAACTATTATGCAGCATAGTAATAAAGATCGTAGAACAAATTTATTCAATAAGTTATTGAAAGTCAAATATAAATTTCGACACTCCTCTCTTTTCAAACTATATACACTTTTTATTTTCATCAATACAGTGACTTGGTAATGCATTTCTTTGTGGCGTCTAAGGTCTTTATGTGAAAATGAATAAAAGATGGGTCGTATGCTTGATTGCGCTGTGTAAAACATAGATTATTGAAAAAAGCAAAGTATAGTGATAAAGAATAATGTGTAGTATCTGTATTTGCATATGTATATATATATATATATATATATATATATATATATATATATGCAATATGCACGATACACAAGGCACAAAGACAAAGAACAACCCGTTTTGCTTACAATGGTGTTCCAGTTTATATTTAAATGAAAAAACATATTCATAATATTTCTAGGAAAAAAAAAAGGAACTTCGAAAAAAGCATTGTCATAATTAGTAATGACTGCTTTCTATATATAAAATAGTGTATTAATACATTTTTCCTAAAATGTAAATAAACAAATTATTGGAAAAAGTGGTAAAGCCTTAGAACATAACCTTATACAACTCAAAAGCTCTGAAAGAATAATGAGGGGAATAACACAAAGAGACAGAAAAGAGCATTATGGATATGAGAGCAAACTAAAGTAGAGGATATTCTAACAACATGTAAAAAAAAGAAATGGACATGGAAGGACATATAATGAGAAGGACAGATAATAGATGGACATTAAGAATACCACAATAGGTCCATAGAGATTGCCAAATAAGCAGGGGAAGGAAGAGAAGACGAAGGATTGACGAAGTAAGAAAGTTTGCGGGTGTGGACTGACATACAAAGACTATAAACAGACGCAAGGGGAAGGACATTGTTCTGCAGTGCACTAATAATAGATATATATATATATATATATATATATATATATGTATATATATATATACATATATATATATATATAATATAAATGAATATAAATATAAATATAAATATAATATTATATTATATTATATATATATATATATATATATATATATATATATATATGTATATTTATATATATACATATATATATATATATATAAATATACGTATATATATATATATATATATATATATATATATAAACCTATACATATATATATAATATAAATATAAATATAAATATATACATATACATATATATATATATATATATATGTATAGATATATATATATATATATATATGTATATATAGATATATATAGATATATATATATATATATATATATATATATATATATATATATATATATATATATTTCTTTTCAGTCATGCTCAGCTCTCCCCGTCCCTCGGGTATGGGAAGACAGAGTAGTCATGCCTTGGGGAGACGGGGTACGTGTGCTTGTGTTTGCCTATCTATCTAAATATTAAACAGTCATTTCTGACAGATCGCGTATACTACTATAAAAAGTACATTGAACAAATTAATGAATATTAAGTAGAGTATATTCAAGTAATGACATCGCCCTCTATTTCAATAACCTGAATGGCAATGTAAGCATTGGTATTCTTGTTATCAACTTTACCAAATGAATATTGTATTCAGAAATTCGATGACCTGAGACGAAAATATTTGATTGGTATTAGGTTACAGTTAGCAAATAGATTTCCTGGTTTTTAACAGTGCAAAGGAAGATATTACGTTTTTCTTTTGACGCTTTTGATATGTATTTCAGGAAATGTCGAAACTGTTGATCTTATATACACAACAGGAGGGGCACTCAGTAGAGGGCAGACCTCCGACGCGGCAGCTTATTTCTCGACCTTTTGCTCGACCTTGACCTTAACCTTTGACCTTAACATTTATTAATTGGAGTGGTTTTTCATACATTCAATTATGAACCAAGTTTGAAGCCTCTCTGACGATGATGTCCTAACTTATGCCTGATTTCGTGAATTATACACTTTGCTCGACCATGCCCTTGACCTTTGACCTTGAGCTTCCAAAATTTAACCATTTCCAGCTTTTTACATACCAGTTAGTCCCTGCAGGTTTCATTACTCTACGATTAAAATTGTGGCCAGGAAGCCGTTGACAATCAAACGCACACACAAACACAGGGTAAAACGTAACTTCGTTGGCGGAGGTAATTAATGTAGCTATGTTTCATAATGAATGAAATGAGTTGAAAATTAACTACACCTATTAACATAAAATATCAGGAGACTTTTGGAAAGGGTATTTCATTGACATGACTAAGCAAGCTTCCGATTGTGGAAAAATGAATCGCAATTTTTGGTTCGAATTTGACAAAAGGAAATAAAAGCTGAACACCTCAATAGTTATTATAAATCTTCAAACTTAATGGCAATACGCACTAATTTCTCATTAGTAATTTGTCTTAATAATCCAGAAAAGCAAATATCAACGTTCTCATTAGATATCACAGTGCTAGATTATGTACCATGTTTCTCAATTATCCTTTTTTTTTTAATTCACTTGGCATAATCTGATCATAAAAAAATAGTTAGTGTATTTAGTTAATACTTCATGTACCGTATGTAGTTAATACTTCACTGAAGAACTTACCCTACCACTGCTGATATATTGTTCGGCTGTTTGAACTTCAACAGAATTTCGGGAACAGTTCATTCTGGAAAAATCTGTTCAACACAATAATAATTATTATGAGTAAAATCACCCTGGCTGGCCAGCTTTAGTTCAACTGCGTCCAGAAGGCATATCGCCTTGGTGCGCTTTAAAATCTTGCAAAGTCTCCACAAAGTCAAAATGCTCAGTTCTTAAGTTTATAGATTTTATAACTCCAGTGAAAATGAAAATATTGCCCTTCTTGTAGTGTTGCGTAAGTGAATTCCAACGAGTTCAGAGTTGTCGTTATGGTATCTTTAAGCTTGACACTCCCTATCTCAACGACTTACACTATATTTCTCAGCTATTATTTATATGCACTTACTTCCTTCACTTGGAATCTTAACTGATATTTTGTTTATTTATTCATCCTCTTGTGCGCTTTCACCATTATCGTATGCGGGGATTGTGGAAGTTTGTTTGCTGTTTTGATTTGTTGAATGAGAAACCTAACAATCTTACTAGAATCTTCATTAGCACTTCGTATCAATATCCACTAGTATTTGATAAAACTACTCAAACCAAAGATATACCATATGAAGGTCTGACCGAGCTTATTATAAAAATATCTAAAGAATCCCTATGAAATTCGATCATTCTCAAAAAGAGACTGGTTTTGAATAATGCCAAATAAAATGTCATCTATAATCCGGTGAGATCTTCAGGATATTACTGATTTTTGTTAATGTTACATTGCTGCTTACGATTGCTAATTGCGAGACAAAGAGATAAACATAAAAACAATGTTAATTTCGCATTGTATAATCTGACTGGAGTATATTCACTATCTTCGAAATTTCCTATTTCTGAACTATCTTATTCCTCCTTGCTTTCTTCTATTCAATTTCCATTTCCCTTTCTTGTTCGGAGTTTGTTTCTGCTATCAAATCCGTCTCCTACAATATGACCAGTTTTGTAAAAAGACGTTCATAATATATGAACATATCCTGAAATGAGCGACGCAAGCAAGCCAGAACCGTATACCACATTCAGATGTGACATACCAGTTGATATGTTGTGATAAATGTTTTTCGAGGCAAAGCACTCGCTCTACTAAGAGCTATTCTAGAACCAGTTTAGTTCGGGATTATATTCACCTGACGGCCCTTGACAAATCGTCGAGATTTGCACGCCAAGATTATAGTTCTCTGTTTTGACGTATACAATTTATTCTAGGTCGTGTCTACTTCATGGATAAAGCGCATTTATAAAAGAGAGAGAGAGAGAGAGAGAGAGAGAGAGAGAGAGAGAGAGAGAGAGAGAGAGAGAGAGAGAGAGAGAGAGAGTTAATGTAAAAAGGGCAACCGCACTTGCCATAACACTGGAAATTATATAGGATAGGTGATTTCAGGTACATGTTCAAGAATAAATGTGCAGCAAACATTCTCGAAATCACCACATGCGCAGCTCGCCATTTTTCATATATAGTCTTACTTGAGAAAAATAATTCAAGGATTAAAACACAATGTGATATCTATGAAAATTAAAGCTATGAATCAATTATTTATCTCTTTGTTATAATAGCTTTTAATTGTTAAACCGTAGCTGTGCGCGTAGCGTAAAAAAAAAAAAAATTAGCAACCTTCATCCTACAATAGGAAAAATTATCAAAATATATACTGTTGTTATTATTGTTATTAATAATAATGTTAGGTTTATTTAAAGTTTCAGTAATAAACTTCCTACAAAGAGACATGTAAATCCGATAGCGGTGGTATCAAATAAAAATTAACCAAAAATTCCACAAAATAATGTGAAATAAGGTAAAATGTAATAATACAGGCAAGGCTTTCTACAACAATTTTTCTAAACCAAGACAACTATTGTCTATAACTAGGTCATGGAGACTTACACAGGTTTAAAAAAACTAGAACCCTTGACTTTACACCAGTGTGAAATTGCAGCATCTCAACAGATCACTGCAGTACCTTCAGAAAAAGAAAATCAGCCAAACAAAAGATTAGTAACCAGTTTTCTTTAGCTTGTATAACTATGCACAAGAACTAAGATGCTTATCCATATCATAATGCAAGTAAGGCGTAATGAAATTAGTTGTGACAGGAAAATAGGGGTTAAGTTGAAAGGTAAATTACACAGGACAGTTGTGAGACCAGCAACGATGTATGGAGCGGAGACGTGGGCAATAAAGAAGACATAAGAGAAGAAACTGGATGTAGCAGAGATGAGAAGGTTGAGATGGATGTGTGGGGTGACAAGAAGAAGAGATAAGATACGGAATGAGGTAATTAGGGGTACCACAGGAGTTAGAAGACTATCAGAATAGATCCAAGAAAGTAGACTGAGGTGGTATGGTCATGTCATGAGAAGAGATGAACAGTATATTGGGAGGAGAGTGATGGAAATGGAGGTACAGGGAATGAGAAGAAGAGGGAGACCAAAGCAAAGGTGGATGGACTGTATCAAGGATGACCTTCGATCAAAGGGATTAACCGGTGATGAAGTGTGGGACAGAGGTAGATGGAGAACACTGGCCAGAAACATCGACCCCACAAAGGTGGGAAAAGCTGCAGACAAAGAAGAAGAAAATCTCAAACTGGAAAAAAACCAGTGCTGTGATTATGAATTTCCAAATGGAAGACAAGGAAATTCATTAATAAAGCACTGACTAGCAAATGAATGAGACATAATACGGCTGTAATGGTAGACATTTGACTGTTCTTCAGATATCCAAGACCTGGGTATCATTGTATACTACTTCGATTAAAACCTTGAAGTTGACTAAAATGAAATCTTCTAGATATCTTTGACTATTCCAAGGGTGATAATGACAACTGCTACATGAGATAAGAAATTTCTGATGTGATCAGGATTTGCAATGTAAAAACCATGGATTCCAAATCTTCAACTAAGTAGAATAAGCAGGCTAGTGATACCCTGAGCAGTTTGGGATTTCGAGCGTGTTATCAGGATGGACTGCTTATCTTATAAAAAAGAGAATTGCATTACACATCAGAATTGCAAAACGTGATATTAACAAGCAAGATAGAGTTAGATGTTTGGGGGCTCGTGTTATCTTTATGCCTCCTTGACTCCCAGCAAAATACCATGCAACTAATATTGGTAGGTAGGAGTTCAATCAGTAAAGTCCAGACAATATTGGAACTCATCAGAGAACAGTATTGGAGCCCAATCCCTGTGTCCACGTGAGATGATCTTGTGCCCAATTAAAGTGTTCCTGCCTGTAATGTACAGTCAGTTGGATCCAAACACAAGGCTTTCTGGAGTAGAGGCCAGCAATATGGAGACAATTCCATATCATCTGGGTGGATACATTCATGGTGTCATTTCTAAAGGAGGTAGTTCTCCAAAAGGATGACGTCGTGCCTGGACAGCGACCAAGCGATCTTGTTATGTAATTGACCTCTGATGATCACCGCCATTACGGAGTGCTCCTGTATCAAAAGTTTGACGCCGATTCCACGTCCTGCTAATAATGCTTTGGCTAACGTTAAGTGCATTGGCAACGTGTCATTGTGAATATTTAGATTTCAGAATTCCAATGCATCTACCCAATTACTTGGATGTCAACCGACATCTAAGGCATTGTGGAGGCATTGTTACTTCTAAATTAAATGCCAAGGTAATTAAAGTTATAATCCTTCATCAATATGTCTGAAGAGAATGTGATGTTTACATGAAAGTGAAAAAAATGAGGTTGGACGCTGATCTAATGTCATGAAATGCACGTGCAAAATGGGCCTGACACTGACTGCATGTCATTTTACTATATTGGGGATCAACAGTAGCAACAATATATACTTGTAATATATCTAGAAGAGTATCTATGATCACTTTCAAATTCTGAGTAATATTATATATATATATATATATATATATATATATATATATATATATGTATGTATATACATTTATACATTGAATATCATATATACGTAGATATACATACAATATATGTGTGTATATGTATATATCGATATATATATATATATATATATATATATATATATATATATATGTATGTATATACATTTATACATTGAATATCATATATACGTAGATATACATACAATATATGTGTGTATATGTATATATCGATATATATATATGTATATATATATATATATATATATATATATATATATATACATATATATATATATATATATACATATATGTATATATATATATATATATATATATATATACATATATATATATATATATATATATATATATATATATATACATAAACGTGTTTGTGTGTAGGGAGATCTTCGTTCGCTTAATAACGCTGTACCCAGTAATTCTTCTTTCCTCGATATTTTCCTCCTTATCCTAATCTTCCTTCTTCAGTGCAATCATGACAAGAGGAACACATTTCTTTTGCCGGCGACAAAATCTGAGATTTTCCATTTCTCCGTAGCTCCAAAAAATCCCTCTGATCCTTTTTGGCCAATAGAAACCTTCAGAATTAAAGCTGCAAATCTCGCCTGGTCGCTTCTTAATATGTCGATTTCTTCAAAAGAAATTCGAGAAACCAGGATGGGGTGAAGAGTGGGGGAAATCCGTTAGGGGAAGGTTGGCGGGGGGGGGGGGGAGAAAAAGGAGAAAGGATCCCCTAGGCTTGGGTAAAGATTTTGCGAGGGAGGTGGGTTTGTCTGGTCACTGGAAATTGTTTTGCTTTGGTGTGGAAGGTTGTAGTAATCCAAGGGCTTTGGGTGCATTATCAAAGATTTCTTCGAGGCTATTTAAAGGTTTAGAGGCCGATCATGAATGGCAGAGGCAAGGGACAGTAACATTGCCCTATCAAGCAGGACAGTACCCTAGACTAGACTGACCCTATATACATATAATCAGCAACCAAACCAAGCCCACTCTCCACCCAACCCAGGACCAAGGACGGCCAGGCAATGGCTGCTGATGACTGAGCAGACAGACCTATAGGCTCTTCCTAACCCCTCATTCTTACATCACAAGGATGGTGAGGTTGCAGCGAACAAAGGAACTAACGAGTTTGAGCGGGACTCAAACACAAGCCTGGCCTTCACCAATCATGAAGTTTTTGCACTTGTTTATATTTAGCTTTCAATCCTTCAAAAGATAGTTAGGTTTTATTAAGGCATTTTCTTTAAGGCTCTTGCCCTTCTATATGAAAGCTTGATTATGTTTAGCGACCTATCCTTTTAAAGTTGGCTCAATTTATTGAAGAGTTTTCCTCAAGGCCTTTTCCTTCTATATGAAAGCTTGATTATGTTTAGCTATCGATACTTCGAAAGCTAGCTAATTATTATTAAGGAGCCCTCAATAATTGATTAAGCTTCCTTCAATAACAAAACACATTTTTTATATTCCAACTGGATTATTTAGGTCCCAAAGGTTCATTAGATTTTATTATGTTAAATAAACTACTATAACTTTTCTTCATTCTTTAGTTTTAACGATCATATCGATCATATTCCAATTGCTGTCGACTTAGCAAGCTTAACAAAACATATGCTTTCCTAAAAGTCTCACCCGATCACGGTAGGTACTCAGAAATTAGAATCTCTCTCTCTCTCTCTCTCTCTCTCTCTCTCTCTCTCTCTCTCATACCCAACTTTAAAACTGTAATCCTGCTTCTTTGATAAAGAAACTATGCTTTAGTCAATATTTATTCAAGCGACAGCCGACCTCTTACCTTGTACAGTAAGTGTTTGTCTACCATTATCATTTTTTTTCAGGGTACTTTAACTCTCAACCCCGAATTATCTTAAACGGGGACTTTTCCTCTCGTCCTATGAATTTTAATGAGAACTCTTTGCAAACACAATGACTAACTTTCTCCTACTAATTCATTTCCCATTTCTGAAAAATAGTTGAAATCATTATCGTTAAAGTCATTATTGGATGATTTATTACCATTTAAAGGTTTAAAGGTTTAAAGGCCGCTCAAGAATGGCAGAGGCAAGGGACAGTGACATTGCCCTTTCAAGCAGGACAATGCCCTAGAGACTGACCATATTACATATAATCAGCGACCAAGCCTCCTCTCCATCCAAACTAAGACCAAGGAAGGCCAGGTAATGACTGTTGATGACTCAGCAGATAGACTTATAGGATTCCTTAAACCCCCCATCATTAGCTCACAAGGATGGAGAGGTTGCAGCGACCGAAGAATCTAATGAGTTTGAGCAGTCTGTCCATCACCAGGCAAGGACGCTACCACCAAGCCAACAAAACCCTTTATTCTTAAAATCTGTTATATTGCTTACAAACACTCTTCTTCGGGGCCTGTGTTATGGAAGACATCTCTACCATCCCAAATGAGAAAAAGGGGCATACAAGTATTTTCTTGGGACCCTCTTTCTGATTTCAGACTTATTTCAACTAGAGTTCTGTTCGCGTCAGGGGGTATTTTCATTTATGCCTCAACAGTTTTCGTGTGACAATTTGTTCGTGATCATAATATTTTCTCCCATGCTTCTAATTCAATTCTGACAATAGCAGTAGTTTAATTTCATTCATCGCTTTTTAAAACTATATGATGCTAGACTGTGCATATCTTAAGGAATGCTCATTCTAGACGTACAATTGGCCAAAAGACCGCATTGATTAAAATGCTTTGGTACCTGTTCACATTAAAAATCACCAATATTCTACGGTAAATTCCCCATTCATGTAGATAACATTCGCTACGTGGCTGGACTGCGTATATCTTAATGAAGTGACACTCTCAGCACTATTCTCCTACGATCGTATAAATTAATATGCTCTGGTAGATCTCAACATTAAAAATTATCAATATTCTAAGGTAAATTCCCCATCCATGCAGATAATTTTCGCGATCTCGCTGGACTGCGTATTTCTTAATGAAGACTCTCTCTAAGCACTCTTCTACTAAGGTCATATAAATCAATATCCTCTGGAAGATGTTCATATTAAAAATTACCAACCTTCTAAGGTAAATTCTCCATCGGTTTAGATACTTCTCGCCAATTCTCAGGCGATACAAATAAAAAATTCTTTGTAGTTGAAATAATTAGCCCTAATTCTAAAGGCGATACAAATCGAACATTGTTTTCATGAGAGTTACTACCTATACATTTTCCACTAATTACTTAATGACTAAAACAGCTACAAACTGGATCAACAAAGATGTTTATTGAGTGACATAAGCATCAGCAGATCGTTAACGAAACGCTTTTGTTCTTTCATTTCTTTTCTCAAGTCTTGAGATATTTTTTTCGCCTCAAATTCCTGCAAATAATGTTGAAGAAAGAAACCTTTAGAAAACTTAAAATCCTTTTCCCAACAGATATCTGCGAGCATTATGTTGATTATTCTTCCAAAGAATAACTCAACGTATTATGCAATCCTCTAAGTTATTTATACTTTGTACTTACTAGAATGTTCCCTATGTAATAAAGTGTCTGGTTTTACATATATATATATATATATATATATATATATATATATATATATATATATATATACATATATATATATATATATATACATATATATATATATATATATATATATATATATATATATATATACAGGAAATTTATATATATATATATATATATATACATACAGGAAATTTATATATATATATATATATATATATATATATATATAAATATATATATATATATACATATATATCTTTTCGATCAAGCTAATCTCTCCCCGTTCCCTAAGTAAGGGCAGAGGGAGTAATTCTATCCTAGTGAGAAGGGGGTGCCTGTACCTGTTGTGAATATCTATTTAAATATTCAGCCGCCAATTTTGACTGATCGCGTACAATAGTTCAATAATAAATAAGGGAATAGACTAAAAAAAGTTTCAAAACACGATAAAAACACCTCACAATTATTGATAAATCCTTCGATATCACACTGCAACATTTACTCATTCCCATTGCTCAAAACATTAGTCCAGTACAGCCCTCTAATTGAAGCCATTAGAGTACAAGTACATTTGTATCACTGCTAATTAGAGGTAAAATTCCTCCAAATCTGCAATTGAATGACAATGTGACGCTTTCACAGGATTCATGCGTAAAATTTACAGATATTAACAGGAATATTATGTAAATACCTTTCTCATTAACAGACGTATCAATGTCTCTGGTCAAAAGACGTACAGTATAAAGAAACTAGATTATCGTATTGAGCTTCTTTGTTTTATAGACCTCTTAGAATAGAAATTATGATCATATTAAACAAACTTGCGAGCCTGGTGTTACAGTCACTTGTTCTCTACCACCTATTGACCAGATAACTTAATGCTGGTATTATGATATAATTCACCTGATTTCTTACCAATTTCTTACTGACAATATGATATAATTCACATGCTTTCTGAACAGATTTCTTAAAGGCAATATGATATAATTCAACTGCATTTTGACCAGATTTCTTACTGGTAATAGGATATAATTAAACTGCTTTCTGACCAGATTTCTTATTTAAGAAGATCAACCTATAAAATCTGAACCCCCTGTTATGAACGGTCATTACTGCTCAAGAACATCTTCAGTAGTAAATTAACACAGTCATTTTATGGCTTGCCTAACCACTTTTGCGTAAGCATTTTAGAATACCAGACTTTAAAATGCCTAAGAAATGTAAAACATACACACACAACTAAGTTCTCCTAAGCCAAGCAAAGAAGTCAGCTAAGATTAATAGGCAGAAAATAGTCTCAATGAGTCCAAAGTATCTCAAAACCAATGAGATGAATAAAGTTTGGGATAGGTTGAAACACGACAAAGAATAGGAACTAGTTCATATGCAAAATCCTTACTGAATTATGCAAGAATATGGTTCTGGTCATATAATGTTGGTGGTCCTCAAGAATACAAGTACCGAACAGATGTTACATGTAGAGAATTTTAGGGAAGACTGGACAAGAGAAGGACGGAGTAAAAGGATAAATAAGCATTTGAGTTACTGAGAGAAAGTTGGCCAAAAATTAGTAAGAAGGAATGGTTATTTTTCGTAGTTTTACACAAAAAAACTGAAGATTCCTCAACAATTGGGTGAGGTATAGACTGAGGTCTGATAAACTCATTTAATTTCCAATATAATCTTTACTTCGCTTATCTCTACTTGTAATAATCCTCCATAAATCCCAAGATTTTCTGGATCACTGAATATATGCAAAAATATTTTTATGCACTTCAAATTATCTCTTCTGCTGTCGTTTTTTTATCACGGTTTTCTTCATTATAATGGTCAGTATTTTCATGTTTTACATTAATACAGTAATATATTCTCTCTCCATAAAATCGTTGATATTTTCAATTTTAAATGCAACCTTCAGAGTCTGCGTTTTTCCTAATGATGGCCAGCGAGGCCATTCAGCGCTCAGATGAGACTGGAAAGAAGCCCTAGCAGTTGCTCTGTGATGATCGAGGTAAAACAGATTGGACAGCACGACGGGATAAAGGGTAAGGGAATTGAGGTCAAGTAGAATGCTAAAAATAGTTATGCGCTAATGGGACGATGTAATGATCCTTTAGTATAGCAAAAATAATACTAGGGTTTTATTGCGCCTATAGTCGCTGCAGAGACTCCAGGCGAAATAAACCCCACCCTCTGAGGACGTCATAGCCAATCATGTTGTCTCCCGCGTGAACAGCAGTCACAACACATCCCTTAAAGAAATATAAGTTAGAATAGTTTAAACTTGTCGGAAAGACATGAAGATTGGCTATGACATCATCAGAGGGTGGGGCACGTTTCACCCAGTATCTTTGTGGCAATTATAGTGAAGCATTAAAGGTTTAAAGGTCGCTCGTGAATGACAAAGGCAAGAGACAGTAACAATACCCTAGCAGGACTGCCCTAGCCTGTTCTCCATCCAAGCTAAGACCAGGGAGTGCTCTGCAAGTAGACCTACAAGAAACCATCGAGCCTGCGTGGGACTTTAAGTCCCGTCCAGCAGATCACCAGGCAGGAACGTTTCCAATATGACAATCAGTGCCCTTACCAAACCCAGACCTGAAGCAACAAGTGAAAAAAAAAATATATGCAAATAAGGAAAATATGTTTACTTTGAACGAAACGTTAGACTCGCCTTTACAAGCATGTTAGACTACAAGGTCTGCAGCGAATAACTTCAGTAGATGAGACTACCGCCTACGTAGCTAAAGTAAAGGTCTGTAGACGTTCTTGCCTGGCAATTTGCCGGAATGGAGTTCGAGTCCCGCTCAAGCTCGTTAGTTTCTTGTAGTGCCTGCAACCTCACCATCCTTGTGAGCTAGGGATGGGGGTTTGGGGACGCCTATAGGTCCACCAACTGAGTCATCAACAGCCATTGCCTGGTTCTTCCTTGGATCGAAAGGGTGTTTGGCCGCTGATCATATGTATATATGGTCAGACTCTAGGGTATTGTCCTGGTAACCAGAATAATGTCACTGTTCCTTGCCTCTGCCATTCATGAGTAACATTTAAACCTTTTAAACCTTTAAAGCTTACTCTAAGGGGTCTGCGAAATTTAACTATACTCTCAATGATATCTTTTGCACAAAATCATTTTTTTTTCTTAGGGTTCATACAGTTTCCAACGTATTTTTACTCATAACAACTCAAAATTCAAAATTATTCTTTATCAACAAGCATAGTTAAATCCTTATCGCGTTCAGCTTAATCAACATAAATTTCGCTTCCGCTTTCCAAATCTTGGCTAAAATCATTCAAACGTATTTGCATCATAATTACTACTATTGTGTTGCATGTTCTGTCGAAATGACGGCAATTACTAAGTAATTTCGCAATTGTATTTTATTCGTATTAAACCAGAGCATTATGTTTACAGTATTTCTCGTTCAAAACTTTTAAACGTGAAGATTATTGCACTTAAACAGTGGTTTATAAATGGAAAAGTATACACATTGCACTTATATAAAAGGATAATCACCTTTATCAAAATTCTAATCTCACAGCATATTCTATTTTAGTCTTTCTTATCTTTCATTATAATTCGAGACATATCTCGACTTCATCATTATTATGATAAGTAGTTTTTTCTTGTTCTTTCCTTTATATTCTATGATTCTGTGCTTTATCATTTTGCATTAGTCTCATGACCATTAATTCTTATCTCTGAATTTCATATTATTAACCATCAACAACTTCTCTTCTGTTTTCCACATTCTTCCTTTATGTCAATTAAATTCTACATTATCATCCATAACATTCTTTCTTTTATGTTCTATAATTCTGTACTTTATCATAGTTTTCATTATTCTCATTATTCTCATGGCCATCAATTCTTATCTCTGAATTTCATATTATTAACCATCAACAACTCTCTTCAGTTTTCTTCCTTCTTCCTTATATCAATCCAACTCAAATCATCATACATAACCATCAACAAAGGTGTTGGTTTTATTTTTCATATTCATCTGTTCCATTCACTCTCTTCTCCCCACCATCATCATCACTATTATCTCAATATTGCATCTCTTTCTCGTCCTCTCCCTATTCATCCTTTATTGACTAGCCACTTCAACATCTTCCGCAGCCCCAGGGGGGACCATCGGGTAATTGAACAAGATTAGTCATTAGAGCTTCTTCAGAAACAAAAGATGTGACTGCTGGCACTCTGTCCCTTTGGGGATTCAGACAGACATGCAGACACGTATAAGAGATCCATACGCTTATGATGGCAGAGGAAAAAAAATAATGGGTATTTAAAATGCCAGAAAATATTATACCAAGATACCAAGAAAAATAGTATAACTGTAAAATACATAGAGATATAATAACATTATTCCACAAAAAGATACATGTTAAAGTAAGAAATAAAACAGAGATCCTAAAAATTAGAGGAGAGGATATGAAAGACAGTGACAGCAAGGAAAAGATGTAAAAGCTAGAAATCAGAAAAGGAATTGATTTCAGTAGACAAAAATAGACGTCCGAGTAGAAACACACGTGCCAGCCAGCGGTTAGGCGATAACTGAGAGGCGAGGTTAATGCAACTAAACTTTATTAAACAATCCTGAAATTTTTATAAAGCAACTTGCGAGGAAAAACAACACAAAGCTTCAAGCATGATAAAGATTGTGCTAGCATGAAAATACAGGATGATCTATTAACAGTGAAGAGAAAAGCGAGTGATAAGATAAAAAATAAAAATCGTTACAGTGTACGAGCGTGTATGAAACATATCAGGTACATGGCTCCCCCCTAAAAATTACATACATATCAAGCAGGGTGCCATGCTCTAGAGAGGCGAACTGTAGGCGGGTCATCTGGCAGGAGATATTCAGGTTTTAGGCGGTCAATGGAGACCCAGTCTTCTTTGCCCCAAATGTTGATGCAGAAAGCCTTCGGTGTACAACAGATCACAAGGAAAGGGTCTGTGTAAGAGGGCGTTAGTGTCATTGCATAGGAAAAGGTGCGTTTTCGAATGCAGATCTGTCGTTGTTTGTTGCTTAGCTGGAGGCTTGTAAGTCTGGCAGCATGCAGTAAATCTTCACACAACGTGACGTAGGTGCTGGAGATTGTCGGAGGAGGTTGCAGACGGAAAAAAATTCGGCAGGGACGACCAACGGGTAGCCATATACCATTTCAGCTGCAGAGACATCAAGGGCGACTTTAGGAGTGGTCCTTAGTTCCAGCAGGACCCAGAGAAACTGGGTAAACTAGTTGGAGTCCTTGCAGCAGAACATCAAAGCTGCCTTTAGGGTTTGATGCAAACATTCAACCATTCCGTTGTCAGCAGAGTTGTAGGTGGTTGTCTGAGGTAGGGGTATTCCCAGGAGATTCGCTAATCTTGTCCACAATTAAGAAGTGGAAGAGATACCCCTGTAGGAAGTAATATGATCAGGTATACCAAATCTCCTATCCATCCTGAGAGTAAGGCAAGTGTACACAAGACGGACGTTGCAATTTCTATGGAAATGGCTTCAGGCTAAAGAGTGGAGCGCTTGATGAAGGTTAAAGGGTAACGATGTCCTTGTGATGTTGGTAGGGGACCTACTACGTCGACATAAATGTGGCCAAAGTGCTGTTGAGATAGAGGAAAGGTGCCCACTCCTGAATCCATGTGTTGATGTACTTTTGAGGTTCGGCATGAAGTACAGGCACGGACCACATCCTTAGCATTGCCATGCCGAATGAACGGCGTCTTCAGTAGCTGAGCAGTAGAATGGTGAGAGGGATGTGAAAGTCCATGAATGAAATCAAACACCTGTTGGCGCATGGGAGAAGGTATCCACGGTCTAGACTCTAGATCTACCAGTACTGACAGTACAGAGGGGAGTGGCTTTGAAGTCAAGAGGGATGTCCTCCCAGAGGAGGGATGTGCAGGATGTCCTACATGCTTGGATCTTTTTGTTGGGCTTCTGCCAAGGCATTGCAATACAATCCCAGGTGAATGGGGACCAATGTGTTTCTTGACACGATATCGGCAACAGGATTCATTCTCCCAGGGTTGTGTTGAAGGGTACAATTGTATTCATTTACGGTGAAGAGATGTCACAGTTGACAGGCGGGCCAGGCATCGGACTGTGGAGTGAAGGCGTGCACCAGTGGCATGTGGTCTGTGCGAATGACGAAGGGCGTACCTTCCAATTAGTGGCAAAAGTGAAGGCCAGCCAAGTGCACCGCCAGCAATTCGCAGTCGAGGGTAGAGGAGCCGGATTCCACCTTGTACAGTTTTCTAATGCAGAAGCCCAATGGGCTGGGCAAGCCATTGGCCACCTACTCGAATACTAGCCCAATAGCGACATTGCTGGCATTGGTGGAGTGAAGGACAGGTGCATGTGGCATGGGAAAAGTGAGAGCAGCAGCAGTTGATAGGGCCTTTTTTGCATTGCAGAAGGCCACTTCTTGAAGGGGACCCACTTCATGTCTTTTGGCTTGCCCCTTAGGGAGGCATAGAGGGGGCAAGAGTGGCAGTGATGGCTGGCAGGAAACGGGGATAATAGTTGATCATGCCTAAGAATTCTTGCAGTGCTTTGACAGTCGAGGGCATGCCAAAGTTCTAAACGACTGCTACCTTCCCAGGGAGGGGTTGGATTACTTCAGGAGTGATGTGGTGCCCTAAAAACAAACCTTCATTGACGCCAAAGGTGCACTTGTCATAATGAACTAAGAGGACGTTCTGTTGTAGCCGGTTGAGCAGGATGCGTAGGTGACGGATATGTTCCTCTTAGGAGGAAGTGAACACAAGTATGTCGTCAACGTGATATAAACAGAAAGTGAGGTCCACATAGGTGTCGTCCATGAGACATTAAAAGTAGCCCCAGCATTATGAAGGCCAAAACAGGAGTTATTGAAGAGGGTGGTGATGGCGGTCTTGGAGATGTCTTCTGTCTTCATAGGCAACTGATAATACCCATTCAGGAGGTTGAGTGTGAAGAAAACCTTTGCTTTATGCAAGTAAGAGGTCATGTGCGCGATGTTTGGGAGGAGGTAGTGATCCGGTTCTGTCTGCATGTTCAGGTGCCTGAAATCCCCACACAGACAGAGAGAGCCATCTTTCTTCAGGACGATGTGTAAGGGTGACGCCCATGGGCTTGAGGTCTTATGGGCAAGGCCAATTTCTTCCATTTGAATGAACGTTTCTTTAGCGGCTGCCAGACGATACAGTGCCACATGCCAGAATCTGATGAATACTGGGGGCCCCGTCGTCTTGATATAGTGATAAATACCGTGTCTGGTGGGAACCATGGGTGTTTGACAATGTTCTGAACTGAAGACTTCCGGGTACAACATGAAGAGGTGGGCATAGGCATCCGTGGGAGCGATGTTGTGGAGAGTGAGATCAGAGGGGCCTGGTTGGAGAGGTCTTGACGAGTAAGATTACAGCATTGACTAGCCATCGGTGAGCAACATCAACCAGAAGTTGGTAATATGAGAGAAAATCCGCACCGATGATTGGCAATGTGACGTCAGCAACGAGAAACTTCCAGTGATATTTGAAACTTCCAAACGATAATATGAGGTTCTCGTAAACATGGGTGGGGATGGCAGCTACTAGGCGGACGTCGGCAGATTGAGACAGACTATGTTGTATCGTGGTGAGTAACTTTGGCTGAAGAGAATGGCAAGCACCTATGTCTAGCAAAAATCGCACGCCAGTACCTGCATCATGTAAAAAGAAAAAATTATTGACGGGAGGCCACCACCAAAAGCAATGACCTACTTCCACGTTGTTTTTCCACTAACAACCGTTCAAATATTTCTTGGCAGTAGCCCCAAATCTGGAGGGGTAGTACCATAACTGCGGCCGTGAGAGTGGTGGGTGGTGGGCGGTTCTGTGGCCTCTCTTGCACGTCACGGGGTGTGCATCTGTGTCCTACCGCATTCATGGCAACTTGGTTGAAGTTGAATAGTTGTCCACTTCATCAGGAGTGGAGGCATTGATGGAGGTCTTGAAGGTGGTGGTGTGGTTGTCCATACGGGCATCGACTTTGGTTATCAGGTCCTTCATGGGCAAAATATCGACATCGGGGATGGCAGTGTGTACATGTTCAGGAAGGCGCTGTACCCAAAGGGCACGGATTAGAGTTACTTCACGAGGAGAGCCGTCTGTGGCAGGTTGCAGTCGAGTGATACTGGTCATTTCCGAGGGCAAGCGAAGCAATTTGGTTCCCCAACAGTTGTTGAGAGAGCTGAAAAGTTTCGCTATGCGGACGGCTGACAATGGCTAGTACTACTCCAGGAGGTATGATCTAAGTGCGTCGTACGTTACTGGGGTGTCCCCTTTCTCATACGGCTAAACAGAGACTTCCGGGAAAGTATCCTGGGAATCGCTGCAAGAACATAATCTGCTTTGGTGATTGACTGAGTCATGCCCTTGATGCTAAACTGGACTTCAGCACGCTGAAACCAGGCAAACTCTTCTCCGCTGGCAAAGGACGGTAGTTTCATTGAGGCAGCGTGTGCCGAAGAGGCAGGTTTAGTGGGCGGCATCTTCAAACAATAGGGCATAACAGTTAGAGGGTAGGCGGAAGGGAGCGGATACTCCGCTGGTCACCAATGTGCAAGCGAGCCATTGGGTGATAAGTGAATGCAACTAAAATTTATCAATCATAGAGATGAGTTTTAAACAGCGACTTGCGAGCGAGAACGTTACAAAAATTCAAACATGAAAAAGCTTGTGCTAGCATGAAAATTCAGGATGGTCTATCAACAGTGCAGGGAAGAGGGAGTGTACGAGCGTGTATGAAACGCGTACGGTACACACACTAAGGAAGAATGATAATGAATATAAAAATAGTAATTACAGTGAAGATTCAAAACCTAAAAACCAGTTGTAAAGAAAGGAGCAGAGAAACTTGCAAATCTACAACAAAACGCAGAGAAGATCGAGAGACATAAAATAAAAAGACTCATATACATGAATTAATAAAGACAAATCGTTCAAAACGAAGGCCAGCATATGTATTATTCATGGACACCAAACTAGTAAATTTCATGAAAATTTGAGAATATATATTACTCTAAGCTTGCTCTGAAATTATTTTAGCTCTGCTCTTGACATGCTATGGGGATCTAACTTCGCTACTGAATGCAAATAACTTAATTCTAAGTACTCGCCAAAAAATAATTGTTGCTAATGGCGCTATTCCGGATTTTTAGTCCTTCTGGTGATAGAATTATTAGGCAAAAAGTAGAAAATTACAGTGATGAACTTCTATTATTATTAAGAGATGATTAGTCAGCAAAAAAGCTAGACTTTTACAGAGCAGGCCCGATTAAAATCGGGAAGAAAAATATTTATATTAATGCTAAAAACCTATATAAAATAAGATGTATAGCAAAAGCAATGTATAAAAAAGAGGAAAAATCTCTGATAAATAGAAATTTAAATAGATATGTTTCTTAAAAAATGGTTAAAATCCTAAAAACAGAGAAATTCTCTGAGTCCGATAAAACGACAATAAACCTTTTCTCACCAAAACATTTCTATCCAATTGTGAAACGAAGTTGCCACTAGCCCTTAAAGATTTTTAGCAAAATCTTCATCATTTTGCCCATTTAAGGGTTGTTTTGGCCTATTTCTTAGTAGTAGGTAGGCCAGGACAACATCCACCCATTAAGATACTACCACTGGAGAGTTATTGGGTGCTTTGACTGGTCAGACAGTATTACATTGGATCCTTCTCTCTGGCTACGGTTCATTTTCCCTTTGCCTACACATACACCGAATAGTTTGGGCTATTCTTTATATATTCTCCTCTGTCCTCATACACCTGACAACACTGAGATTACCAAAGAATTCTTCTCTGTAATTATTAGCTATGGTAAGCAACTCTTCTAGGAGAAGGACTCTCCAAATCAAACCATTGTTCTCTAGTCTCTGATAGTCCCATAGACTCTGTACCATAGTCTTCCACTGTCTACGGGTAGAGTTCTCTTGCTTGAGGGTACACACGGGCATACTATTCTATTTATCTTCCTTACTTTGTCGAAGTTTTTTATAGTCTATATTTGAAATATTTATTTCAATATTGTAACTTTATTTTATTTACTTCTCTTATTTCCTGGTTTACTTTCTACACTGGGCT
>NC_090725.1:50709891-50719891 GCF_036898095.1 Palaemon carinicauda | reverse complement strand
CAAAGGAAGTGATTAATAAAGGAAGTGAAGGGTAAAGTGATTGATATAGGAAGTGAATTGCAAAGGAAGTGATTGATAAAGGAAGTGGATGGTAAAGAAGGTGAATGATAAAGGTAGTGAATGATACAGGAAGTGGATGGTAAAGAAAGCACGAATTATACAGGATACGGAATGATGACCGGTACAGCAAGTAATGTTAATAACAACAAAAAATAAGTACGTAAATCAAGGGAAAAAAGAATATTGATAAAATAAGCCAATTGATAGCGCAATCAAGTAATACCGGAATCAGTTTTTTTCGTCTCTCATTTCCCATCGAACTCTTACTAACAAAAACTTGTATTTTCATTTTTGGAAAATTCTAGAGAGAGAGAGAGAGAGAGAGAGAGAGAGAGAGAGAGAGAGAGAGAGAGAGTTAAAACGAGGAGAGGTAAACTATACGATACAATTAGAGGGATGATTCCAGATTATTGTGGCCTGATTGGTAACGTCTCTGTCTGGTCTTCGAGTCCCGCTCAGACTCGTTAGTGTCATTAGCGTCTGCAACCTTACCATCCTTGTGAGCTAAGGTTGGGGGGGTTTAAGGGAGCCTATAGGTCTATCTGCTGAGTCATCAGCAACCACTGCCTGGCCCTCCCTGGTCCTAGCTTGGATGGAGAGGAGGCTTGGGCGCTGATCATATAATATATGGTCAGTCTCTAGGGCATTGTCCTGATTGCCTATGCCATTCATGAGCCACCTTTAAACCTTTAAATCTGGTCATTTTAAGGTTATTCCAGGTTTCCCAATCCAAAATAATCGTGACTTTCGTTGATTTCACAGGCAGATGGAAACAAGCTTGCTCAAATAGATGCAGATTAAATACAAACACTCAGTATAAATAATGCAACAGGAAAAGGATACTGGAAAACAAACTGGGCCTCTATGAATGGTTTAAAGCATCTAGAAACTCAACTCCTAACACCTTTCACTTCTGGCACATTGATTGATTGATTGATTTGGAGTTCTCTGGCATCCTTCACTTCTAGCAGAAATCAACCAGCTTGCAATCACGAAAACTACTCAACCGCTGTCCAATTTTTTTCCAAAATTTAATAACTCAAATAAGATCTAGAGAACATGTATGTTAAATTTCATCAGACTCTATACATTTATTCTATCAAAAGTTTGATATAACAGACACTCAGATTAAAGCATAACCTCACATTTGGTGTTTATAAAGAATAAGAACTACTACAATATGAAATATTTCCATACTGTGAACATTACTAACACGGAATAATCAAATTGGGATTACAAATTGCGATTGAAATTTCATCAGTCAATTAGGGAGAGAAAATAATTCGTGATAGCAAAGCAAAAACATGAAAAACAGCTTTGCTACTAATAAAAAAAGAAAAAACTGCACTTAAAACCAATTAAATAAGCATAAGAACGTTAGGGACTGCTTGCCTGCTTACAAAAATGTTTCAAAACCGGACATGGCACTCACGTTTGCGCACGTAAGAGACTCAGAACTGGGACTTCAGCCTTTATTTGTGATTCAATTTTTCGATGAAACAGTAACCCAATCCTTCATTTCTCCCGAGCCACCCTATTTTAGGATTACCTGTTCCTTTTAGCATCCTGATGTCCATAAAGGGGAGAATTTTAATTACGATGTAGAGGTGTATCGATACTACCACATTTTATTATTGAAGGCTTCTTAAAATTAATAGCATTTTAGGTAGGTATTGAATAAGTGCGTAGAATTTTGAAATAACTAACATTAGTGTTATCTGTATATTTGTCTTACCAGTGCCAAGTGGCGTAGCTAATAGTGGGACGGGGGGGGGGGGGGGGGGCGCGTTTATAGTAAGTTGCCCCGGACCTTCAAAGTAGGGTCAAATTATAAATGTAGTATAAGTATACATTTAAAATTACCCACGACTCACCTGGGTAAAGGGGAGGGAACACCCGCTCTTTACTAACTTAAATCTCTAGCTAAGCCCCTAACTATGTCAGTGAAATTTCAGAATACATCAAATGTAGATGCAAGCTATTTGAAATTTTAAGAGCAGACTCCTTAGAGTCACGTTCAAGCCATCTTCATGCGCGTATAAATTTATGTCGCATGAAAAACAAAAATCACAATAGGCGTTACATATTAATCTCCGGTACTCTTTTAAACCCACAATGGTTGTTGTGGCCTGATTGATAACGTCTCTGCCTGGTGTTTGCCAGACGGGGGACTCGTTAGTTCCTTTAGTGTCTGCAATCTTACCATCCTTCTGACCTAAGGATGGTTTTTTTGGGGGGAGCCTATAGGTCTATCTGAGGAGTCATCAGCAGCCATTGCCTGAACTATCCTGGTCCTAGCTTGGGCGCTGATCATATGATATATGGTCATTTTCTATGGCATTGTTCTGCTTGCTAGGGCAATATTACTGTCCCTTGCCTTTGCCATTCATGAGTAACCATTAAACAAATAGAGCAAGTATCCTTGAATGGCATAATGATTACTGGGCTTAGGCGTATGCCCAGGAAAACATTCAAATTTTAAAAGACCTCACAAAATTCACACTTGCTCATAAATACGAAATATCCAAATAATTTGGAAATTATGATTATAAGATATATCTGCATCTTAGTTTTGACGTTTTAAAAAATATTGATTATTTTTATAATCCTTTGATATGATTTACAATCAAAATAGGAAATGAAATGTTCATCTTCATCATAGTGATGATCTGAGATGAAATCAAGGCTATCAATTCTGAGATCAGGTGAATACTACTTTAATCAAGTAACAACGATAAGCCAAGGCAAATTAAACGACTAAAATATAACAAGAGTACAGATGGTAGGATGGGATAATTCACCCAAGCTTTTGAGTAACAAGATAAATAGGCTTTTAAGAAAAATATAATCATCATCATCATCATTATATCTTGCTACACCTATTGACGCAAAGGTCCTCAGTTAGATTTCGCCAAAACACGTGTTGATGACGGCGCCTCCTATACAAGAACACAAAAGGTAACATGAAGTTATCATGACTTTAACAGTAATAGAATTGACACGAATATCTGGTCAACAAGTTAAAGCAAGTTTGTACAAATCATGTAAAACAGAGTTATCTGCCAGCAACTGCTTTCATCATGTCGATAACAACACGAACGTTGTTTCCTTATCATGTCCATGGCCATGTCAACCTCTGTTTCTGTCAAGAGCATTGCCTGAACAGTCGAGAAGCAAGATGAAGTCACACTTGTATAAACCCCAGCATACCCATTTTCCGTCTGTAAGCCTTTGGCCAAAAGCATTTGCTGATATGATCGTCATTTCTCTACTTGAAGTAGGAGGAGGACAACTGTGAACGTGTCTTCTACAGGACGTGATAACGCTATCTGTGACATGTAGAAACTGGCTTCCATTCATAAAAATGTCCATTCATACATTGTCAAACGATACCACTATCGTAACGTGGATATTTTGTCACATTCACTAAGTATCATGTTTATAAAAATTTGGATTGTCATTCACAAGAATTCCGCATTATTTACAGTTCGTCGCTCACTTTCATACAACCAACATTATTATTATTATTATTATTATTATTATTATTATTATTATTATTATTGCTTGATAGACTACAACCATAGTTGACTAGCAGGATGCTAGAAGCCCAGGGGTCCAACAGGGAAAATAGCCCAGTGAGGAAGGGAAACAAGGAAAAATAAAATATTTAAAGAACAGTAACAACATTAAAATAAATATTTCCTATATAAACTGTAACAATTTCAACAAAACAAGAGGAAGAGAAATTAGATAGAAAAGAGTGCCCGACTGTACCCTCACACAAGAGAACTCAAACTCAAGACAGTGGAAGACCACGGTACAGGGGTTATCTGTTGATTAAAAATAATAAACTAAAAATACACCTCACTAGATTGTTTAAGTAATGACGTAATTGTGAAAATTCCAATTACATTTGAAATATTTTTCAATTTATTCTTTTAATTTTACGCTCAACCAAATTTGAAAAATAAACAATCCTCTATAAAAACCATCCTACCCATTCATAAAAAAGAATTCAAACGCTCTTCCACGAAATAATTTGATAACCATTCATATAAATAACGAAGCATTCATTATTAAATCATTACACTCTCCCCTCAAAACCCCGTGCCTCATCATAAAAACATCACACCAATTCAAAAGTGAAGCCAATCGTGGAAATAATAACTCAAATTAATAGTTTCATTATGAGGATATTTACATTATTCACAAAAATTTCAGTATCGCTCACAGTCATGCAAGGGATTTGACATTAAACTCAGTTTTAAATATCTGGTTTGGTTTATGTATATATATATATATATATATATATATATATATATATATATATATATATATATATGTGTGTGTGTGTGTGTGTGTGTGTGTGTATATATATATATTCATTTATATTTGGAGAGCATTTGGTAAACAAAGTGAGATTATGAAAAGTAAAATGCCACTTTCTCTAAAAAGAAAACTATTTAATGAGATGGTCCCACTAGTATTAACTTACACATCGAAACTTGAAACCTTACTTAAAGCTTTAGAACATAAGCTAGTTACAACTCAAAGAACAATGAATAGAATAACAATGAGAATAACACTAAGAGACAAAATAAGAGCTGCATGGGTATGAGAGAAAATTAAAGTATAAGATATTGTAACATGTAAGAAAAAGAAATGGATGTGGGCAGGACATATGATGAGAAGGACACACAATAGATGGACATTAAGAATAATAAAATAGGTCACTAGAGGTTGTAAAAGAAGTAGGGGAAGGAAGAGAAGACAATGGATCGATGAACTAAGGAAGTTTGCGGGGTTGGACTGGCACAGAAAGACCATAAACAGACGCAAGTGGAAGGACATGTCTGAGGTCTTTGTTCTGCAGAGGGCTAGTAACGGCTGATGAAGATGATGATGGTATATATAATTATCATTATTATAATTTGTTGTTGTTGTTGCAGTAAATGGTGGACTGGAAACCGATGTACGTCAGAGAGTGAAGGAAGGATGCAAAGTGTTGGGGGCAGTGAAGAGAGTGGTAAAGAATAGAGGGTTGGGCATGAATGTAAAGAGAGTTCTGTATGAGAAAGCGATTGTACCAACTGTGATGTATGGATCGGAGTTGTGGGGAATGAAAGTGACGAAGAGACAGAAATTGAATGTATTTGAGAAGAAGTGTCTAACGAATATGGCTGGTGTATCTCGAGTAGATAGGGTTAGGAACGAAGTAGTGAGGGTGAGAACGGGTGTAAGAAATGAGTTAGAAGTTAGTGTGAATATGAATGTGTTGAGGTGTTTTGGCCATGTTGAGAGAATGGAAAATAGCTGTCTGCTACAAAAGGTGATGAATGCAAGAGTTGATGGGAGTAGCTCAAGAGGAAGGTAAAGGTTTGGGTGGATGGATGGAGTGAAGAAAGCTCTGGGTGATAGAAGGATAGTTGTGAGAGAGGGAAGAGAGCGTGCTAGAAATAGGAATGAATGGCGAGCGATTGTGACGCAGTTCCGGTAGGCCCTGCTGTTTCCTCCGGTGCCTTAGATGACCGCGGAGGTAGCAGCAGTAGGAGATTCAGGGTTATGAAGCTTCATCTGTGGTGGATAACATAGGAGGATGGGCTGTGGCACCCTAGCAGTACCAGCCGAACTCGGTTGAGTCCCTTGTCAGGCTGAGAGGAATGTAGAGAGGAAAGGTCCCCTTTTTTCATTTGCTTGATGTCGGCTACCCCCCAAAATTGGTGGAAGTGCCTTGGCATATGTATGTATGTACAACTTAAGCTATAACCCTAGTTGGAATAGCAAGATGCTACCAGCCGAAGGGCTCCAATATGGGAAAATAGCCTAGTGAGGAAACGAAACAAGATAAAAAACCTACAAGAGAACTAATAAACAATCAAAATATACTAAGAAACAGTAACAACAGTAAATTAGATCTTTCGTATATAATCTATAAAAACTTAAAAAAACGGAGAAAGATAAATAAGATAGAACAACGTGACCGAGTGTACCTGAAAGGAACAAAACTAATTTAAGACAGTGGAAGGCCATGGTACAGAGGCTATGACACTACCCAAGACTAGAGAACAATGGTTTGATTTTGGAGTGTCCTCCTAGAAGAGCTGCTTACCATGGCTAAAGAGTCTCTTCTACCCTTACCAGGAGGAAAGTAGCAACTGAACAATTGCCATACAGTAGTTAACCCCTTCAGCGAAGAAATAATTGTTTGTTAATCTCAGTGTTGTCAGTTGTATGTGGACGGGGGAGAATGTTGAAAAAATAGGCCAGACTTTTCGGTGTATGTGTAGGCAACAACAAAATGAGCCGTAACCAAAGAGACGGGTCCAATGTAGTACTGTCTGGCCTGTCAAAGGACCCAATAACTCTCCAGGGGTAGATTCTCAACGGGTGGCTGATGCCCTGGCCAACCTACTACACACACACACACACACACACCCATATATATATGTATATTTATATATATATATATATATATATATATATATATATATATATATATATATGTGTGTGTGTGTGTGTGTGTGTGTGTGTGTATAATTTCCATTTTCTTGCTAAGGAATTTAAAACTTCATTTTCATTAACCCCTCTCTCTCTCTCTCTCTCTCTCTCTCTCTCTCTCTCTCTCTCTCTCTCTCTCTATGTAACATTTGGCAACTGAAATTTCTAAACAGCTGAAACCATAGTAAAGCAGTGAAAGTTAAATGAAGTTAAAAAATATCTAAACTTCAATATCTTAAAAACACCACAATAATAATAGCAGTATAAAATAAGTTATACATTAAGAATTTTTTTAAGTACCTTACAAAAACTCAGTTTAAAGTTCCTAACAAAAACTCCCGAAAAGATTTAATTTCAAACACCGATAAAAACAATTCTATTCATTAGTGGAGTATTGCTCTGGGCCTACAATAATCTCCCCAAAATAATAAGCCGAAGCGACTGGCATTTGCAGTAATCCTCTTCTCCCTTGAAGGTAATTGAGACTCGGTATTGCTGTCTAATTGGATTCACGAAAAGTAAGAGGAACGATTTCGCAATAATGAGAAAATTAATCTGGGACGACTGATGGTATTCGCATTATTTCAAACTTTACGGGCAATAAAATGTTAATTACAGTGACTCGCTTTTTTTCATCTTTTAAACCAATGTTGAAAGAGTTGGGATTCGTTGCCGAGAGCAATGCATTTTTAAAACGTACATTTATTCATTAACGATTTAATGAGAGATGGGGGAGGGAGGGGGGGGCGCTGGTATGCGGTGATCTTGGAATAAATGCAGCAAGAAAAAATTTACAAAAGTACTGGTCATCTGTCAAACTTTTGTTCTTAAAGATGACCAGGAATGCTGTTTCTGGAATAAATGCGGTAAGGAAAAAAGTACAAAAATACTGGTCATCTGTCAAACTTCTGTTAGTTCTTACAGATGACTACAGATATTACCATTTAATAAATGCGGAAAGAAAAATTTACTGGTGATTATGTCAAACTTTCGTTCTTACAGATGACTAAGTGATTATCATTTAAACTGTCCCTCTTCCGTTGCGAAGTGAAATTGAAGGCTTTTATCATTTATGACTCCTAAAAATAATGAATCTCTCAGTTATATCTTCGAATTACTTTGTCCACTCAAGATACAAAACATAAATTTAGCATTTTGATCTTAATTGTGATGTACCCTTCCACCCCAACCAAGATTGCGACACATTAGGCAACACACTAGAGATAAAAGCATCAGATAGAGACGCTATAAAATTCTCATTCCAAAGGATTGAACATCTTCAATTAGTCATTTTTTAACACCATTAGCATCCTTTGCTTATTCAAACTGTCGAAACACATCATTTGAACCAGTCATGTCTATAGCGGGGTTTACACGGTAGAACGGTTCGTCGAACCCGGTTGTCAAACCTGCTTGTCAAACGGATCGAAGAGGTGGAGTCAGCGTCAAATGCATAAGGTTTGTGGACAAAAGTCAGGCGAGAACAGACTTTCTTCGAGCCGTTCGTCTAACGTGTTCGACAACCAAATACCCCTCTCACACGTTCGAACATCACTTCAAACTCTTGTCTGTCGAACCGCGTTTGACGAACCGTTCGACAGTGTAAACCCGCCTTGTGAACGAAGTACGTCCTCTGGGATAAATTAAATTAGACTCTTAATCAGAGTTGCCTGATAATGGGAAAAAGGAAAGTATATTTGCTGAATAGCACATGATGTTGCAGCTCATATATCTAATCTAGAGAGAGTTATGAAACAGAGCGTACTATAATTCCAAACTTACGGTGTAAAATACTAAGAAAATTAACTTATTATTATCAAGAAATACAATGACATGTAATCTATTATCAAATGATGACCTTTGAATTGAGGTTACACCAAGTCTAACTTTTTTTTTTTTTTTTTTTTTGTGGCTACGATTAACTACTAAAGGTTAGGTTATGATTGACAAACATGGGCATAGTACTTGTACCGCACGTGTATCACACACGCTCGTACAATGTAACGGTATTTCTGTTTTTTGTTTATTATCGTTTTCGCTTTCCCCTCTCACCAATAACCTGTTTAACCCTTTATGATCATTAATCATTGTCTTTGACTTCTTGTGCCGTTCTTGCTTGGAGCGGCTTGTATATAAATTCATACTCCGTCGAAATAAAGTCAGTTGGATTCACCTCGCCTCACAGTTATCACCTAACTGCTCGCTTGCCCATTGTTATTATTATTATTATTATTATTATTATTATTATTACCAGCCAAGCTACAACCCTAGTTGGAAAAGCAAGATGCTATAAGCCCAAGAGCTCCAACGGGGAAAAATCAGTAACTTGCAACCACAATGCTCAGCAGAAGTAGGTTTTTAATAATAAAAAAAAAAACTATTTCATAACAAATGCTTCGAAATCATTTCCTAAGCTTTGCATTTCCCAATAGATTCCTCAGCTTTTGCGTCATCAACTTAAACTGGCTGTTTGAAATGCTGATTGGCTGATGTGATTCAGGACCATCATGGAATTCGGAACAAATGCTAAGCCTTGAACGTATTAGGCAAATTCTATTACAAATGTATGTCGTTTTAAGGTAATTCTCACGTTGCTCTTTGTCTAATGGCAATAGAGAAGTGTGAATTCTCTTGAACGTGTTAGGCAAATTCTATAGCAAATGTATGACGTTTTAAGGTAATTCTCACGTTATTCTTTGTCTAATGGCAATAAAGAAGTGTGAATTCTCATGAGATAAACTGTGGTTAACAATTCAGATGGTATCTTAATAAAACATTTAGTAAGCGTATAGGTATTGATTCCGTAATTATAAAGGACTTGAGTATACGATGATGATATTGATGGTGGTGATAACTATAATGAATTAAATGAAAATAATACGATGATAATGATGATGGCGATACTTATAATGGACTAGATGAAAATTATACGATGATGATAATGATGATGGCAATCATTATAATAAACTAGATGGAAATAACACGATGATGATAAGGATGATGGTGATAATTATAATAAAGTAGATGGAAATTGTACGGTGATAATAATGATGGTGGTGATAGCTAAAATGGACAAGAAAATTATACGATGATGATAATGATGATGGTGATAAATATAATAAACGAGGATGCAAATCATACGATGATGATAATGACGATGGTGATAATTATGATAAACGAGGATGCAAATCATACGATGATGATAATGATGATGGTGATAATTATAGTGGAGAAGATGAAAATTATACGATAAGGATAAAGGTGATAACTAAAATGGGACAAGATAAAATCATACAATAATGATAATGATGATGGTGATAATCATAATCAAATAGATGAAAATTATACGATGATGATAATGATAATGGTGATACTTATAATGATCTAGATGAAAATTATACGATGATGATAATGATGATGGTGATAACAATAAACTACAAGA
>NC_090725.1:50682391-50704891 GCF_036898095.1 Palaemon carinicauda | reverse complement strand
TCTGATGCTTGGCTTAACTGCCTGGCTTATTGTTGCTTGGCTTACCCGCCTGGCCTTCTGATGCTTGGCTTAACCGCCTGGCTTATTGCTGCTTGGCTTAACCGCCTGGCCTTTTGATGCCAGGCTTACCCACCTGGCCTACTGATTCTTGGCTTAACCGCATGGCATTCTGATGCTTGGCTTAACCGCCTGGCCTTCTGATTCTTGGCTTAACTGCTTGGCTTATTGCTGCTTGGCTTAACCGCCTGGCCTTCTGATGCTTGGCTTAACCACCTGGCCTTCTGATGCTTGGCTTAACCGCCTCGCCTTATGATGCTTGGCTTAACCGCCTAGCCTTCTGATGCTTGGCTTAACCGCCTGGCCTTCTGATGCTTGGCTTAACTGCCTGGCCTTCTGATGCTTGACTTAACCGCCTGGCCTTCTGATGCTTGGCTTAACAGCCTGGCTTATTGCTGCTTGGCTTAACCGCCTGGCCTACTGATGCTTGGCTTAACCGCCTGGTCTTCTGATGCTTGGCTTAATCGCCTGGCCTTCTGATGCTTGGTTTAATTGCCTGGCCTTCTGATGCTTGGCTTAATCGCCTGGCCTTCTTATGCTTGGCTTAACCGCCTGGCCTTCTGATGCTAGGCTTAACCGCCTGCCTTATTGCTGCTCTGCTTGACCGCCTGGCCTTTTGATGCTTGGCTTCATCGCCTGGCCTTCTGATGCTTTTCTTAACCGCCTGGCTTATTGCTGCTTGGCTTAAGCGCTGGGCCTTTTAATGCTTGGCTTAACCGCCTAGCCTGCTGATGCTTGGCTTAATTGCCTGGCCTTCTGATGCTTGGCTTAACCGCCTGGCTTTTTGCTGCTTGGCTTAACCGCTTGGCATTCTGATGCTTGGCTTAACCGCCTGGCCCTCTGATGCTTGCCTTAACCGCCTGGCCTTCTAATGCTTGGCTTAACTGCCTGGCTTATTGCTGCTTGGCTTAACCGCCTGGCCTTCTGATGCTTGGCTTAACTGCCTGGCCTTCTGATGCTTGGCTTAACCACCTGGCCTTCTGATTCTTTGCTTAACCGCCTGGCATTCTGATGCTTGGCTTAACCGCCTGGCCTTCTGATTCTTGGCTTAACTGCTTGGCTTATTGCTGCTTGGCTTAACCGCCTGGCCTTCTGATGCTTGGCTTAACCGCCTGGCCTTCTGATGCTTGGCTTAACCGCTTGGCCTTCTGATGCTCTGCTTAACCGCCTAGCCTTCTGATGCTTGGCTTAACCGCCTGGCCTTCTGATGCTTGGCTTAACTGCCTGGCCTTCTGATGCTTGGCTTAACCGCCTGGCCTTCTGATGCTTGGCTTAACAGCCTGGCTTATTGCTGCTTGGCTCAACCGCCTGGCCTACTGATGCTTGGCTTAACCGCCTGGTCTTCTGATGCTTGGCTTAATCGCCTGGCCTTCTGATGCTTGGCTTAATTGCCTAGCCTTCTGATGCTTGGCTTAATCGCCTGGCCTTCTTATGCTTGGCTTAACCGCCTGGCCTTCTTATGCTTGGCTTAACCGCCTGGCCTTCTGATGCTTGGCTTAACCGCCTGGCTTATTGCTGTTTGGCTTGACCGCCTGGCCTTCTGATGCTTGGCTTAATCGCCTGGCCTTCTGATGCTTTTCTTAACCTCCGGGCTTATTGCTGCTTGGCTTAAGCGCTGGGCCTTTTAATGCTTGGCTTAACCGCCTAGCCTTCTGATGCTTGGCTTAATTGCCTGGCCTTCTGATGCTTGGCTTAACCACCTGGCTTATTGCTGCTTGGCTTAACCGCTTGGCATTCTGATGCTTGGCTTAACCGCCGGGCCCTCTGATGCTTGGCTTAATCGCCCGGCCTTTTGATGCTTGGCTTAACCGCCTGGCCTTCTAATGCTTGGCTTAACCGCCTTGCTTATTGCTTCTTGGCTTAACCGCCTAGTCTTCTGATGCTTGGCTTAACTGCATGGCCTACTGATGCATGGCTTAACCGCCTGGCTTATTGCTGCTTGGCCTAATCGCCTGGCCTTCTGACGCTTGGCCTAACCGCCTGGCCTACCGATGCTTGGCTTAACCGCCTGGCCTTCTGATGCTTTGCTTAACCGCCTGGCTTATTGCTGCTTGGCTTAACCGCCTGGCCTTCTGATGCTTGGCTTAATCGCCTGGCCTTTTGATGCTTGGCTTAATTGCCTGGCCTTCTGATGCTTCGCTTAACTGCCTGGCCTTCTGATGCTTGGCTTAACCACCTGGCCTTCTGATGCTTGGCTTAACCGCCTGGCCTTCTGATGCTTGGGTTAATCGCCTGGCCTTCTGATGCTTGGCTTAACTGCCGGGCTTATTGCTGCTTGGCTTAACCGCCAGGCCTTCTGATGCTTGGCTTAACCGCCTAGCCTTTTGATGCTTGGCTTAATCGCCTGGCCTTCTGATGCTTGGCTTAACTGCCTGGCTTATTGCTGCTCGGACTAACTACCTGGCCGTCTGATGCTTGGCTTAACCGCCTGGCCTATTGCAGCTTGGCTTAACCGCCTGGCCTACTGCTGCTTGGCTTAACCGCCTGGCCTATTGCTGCTTGGCTTAACCGCCTGGCCTACTGCTGCTTGGCTTAACCACCTGGCCTATTGCTGCTTGGCTTAACCGTCTGGCCTATTGCTGCTTGGCTTAACTGCCTGGCCTATTGCTGCTTGGCTTTACTACGTGGCCTATTGTTGCTTTGCTTAACCGCCTGGCCTACTGCTGCTTGGCTTAACCACCTGGCCTATTGCTGCTTGGCTTAACCGCCTGGCCTACTGCTGCTTGGCTTAACCACCTGGCCTATTGCTGCTTGGCTTAACTGCCTGGCCTATTGCTGCTTGGCTTAACTGCCTGGCCTATTGCTGCTTGGCTTTACTGCGTGGCCTACTGCTGCTTGGCGTAACCGTAAGAAATCTTTCACGGAGATGTTATGTCTAGTAACCCAAGTGGAATTACCTAAAATATCTTGATATTCATTAAGCCTATCGGCTATGAAAGCTGCTATCTCAATAACATTAAGCCGAGTCATAGTGGATTGATTAAGTGTATTTCTTAATGTTAATACTACATCCAAGGCATCTTCACCCCCATAGACCGCGCGTAGCCTAACTTTGAAATCATCCCAGGTAACTACTTCTTGAAATGAAACACCTCTTAAATACGCACTCGCATCTCCTTTAGAAAAATCTATAAAACTTTTAGCTTCTTGTAATTGTACAAAAAGGTCTACGATTTGTTTGGCATTTAAATGGGCATCAACGGATGAAATCCATGACTCCACATTCTGAGGCAAGAACCCATTAACCCGACCCTGAAAAGGAAGGATTGCAGATCGAGCATTTACAAGTGTCACAATGGGAAGGGGATTACCCTGTCCTGCTGTTGCGTTACTCGGTCCAAGGGCTGGGCTCACAGCGGGCGTCATGTTTACGGTATTTCTTCTCCTATCTCTTTGACCCCTTGCAATTCTATCAAAATATCTATATGAATACAGACGTCCACTGCGTAAACGCATAAGCACTAAATGATAGAGATTATAACAAAATTCCCCAAAACAATGATACTAATACAAAGATATTTCCCGAGAACTTCTGAAAGAAAAAGGAACACAAAGATATTTCCCGAGAATTTCTGAAAGAAAACGGAATTAGCACACAGAGAGAAAAAAAATTTCTATATGAGAATTCGGAGTTGAACAGTTTCCTTTAATGAAAGGAAATGGAAGATTAGCAAACAACTCACCCCAGTAATAATGGACTATCGACTCGTGGTAACTACACCTCACTGCTCAATACTGAAATGAATAAGAAAATTGTACTTAGCTTATATGGCGTTGTGTGATGTCGTCATTTCCTCTCTCTTGATGTTTGGGTGAATGTTTTCGGTCCGATTTCCTCTCTCTCTCTTGATGTTTGGGTGAATGATTTCGGTCCGATTTCCTCTCTCTCTCTTGATGTTTGGGTGAATGTTTTCGGTCCGATTTCCGTTGAATGTAGTGCTTCCTGGATATGTTTTGGAAGCGTTGAATGTCAGTCCTTGGTTTTCTTAGGATGTTGATTGAAGATCCAGTTCATCAGTTTGTATAACATTCATTAAATGTTTCATTTCTTCGATGGACTATAATACTTCGTCAAAATTGTAGATTCATTACTTTTGATTTCTCGAAGATCTTTCTCTGGTTTTTAGAGTTTTATTCGCTGGTTCTTGAAGATCTTTCTCTGGTTCTTAGTGTTTTATTCGCTGGTTCTTGAAGATCTTTCTCTGATTCTTGGAGTTTTACCGCTGGTTCTTGAAGATCTTTCTCTGATTCTTAGAGTTTTATTCGCTGGTTCTTGAAGATCTTTCTCTGATTCTTAGAGTTTTACTGCTGCCACCATTTATTAGTGTGCTACTGTTGTTAACACACATTTGGGGTTCCTTCAAATGTCATCTAAAATGTGTTAAGTATTATAGTTGGTATGTTACATCTTCAAGTAAAGTCAAGTAAGTTAACTTTAAAATGGTTTATTCTTTAAGAACAACAGTGTTAACATCTCCATCACAGGAGTATAGCTGGTTTGGTCGGATGACCATTCCGTATGACATCGTCCAGTAAACTAAAACAAATATCCCTATGCATGTTAAAATTATTTCAGCACTTAGGGATTTATGTAAACACAACATTAATACCGGAAGATACTCAGTTCCGTTCTCACAGGAAACCTTTCTCACGGACTGGTTAGTGTTTACTCTTCATGAAAAATGTTACATTGCTGAGATATGGTATTCACATCCTGCTATGATAGGACTACAGCACTTCTCACACTAGCTTCTACTTCCACAGTGACCTATTAGGTCATGTGTTTTAAACATGTAATATATAATTATTACATAAGCTCGGCCAGCTATCTCAATTTAAAAAAAAGAAAAAAAAAATTAACACGTCAAAATATGTTTACTAGGAGTGTGACTGGACATATATATTATTTTTTGTTTAACTTTAGCCATAAGCAAATGAGGATGAATGTTCAAATAGGCACATTAAAAATAATAATAATAATAATAATAATACATATTAACAGATATTACCAAAGCAAAGAAAAAATGCATGATAAATACAGATCACATATATGGTACATTGCTAGCAAATGATTATATGGTACCAAAAAAAAAATACTGATATACATATGATTCGGTAACTTTGTTAAAGAATAATTGTTACCTTTGTCAGAAATATAGATTATTATAATACGGTAATTAATAAAAATATTTGTTACCTTGGTAAAGATACAATTTTAGTGCACAAACACGAATTCCTGGTACGTACACGTACCACGGTTTCGTACATATATATATATATATATATATATATATATATATATATATATATATATATATATATATATATATATATATATATATATAGGGCTTATATATTTTATTAGATGCCCATAGATTCTGTTTTTTAACATTCCGGCTTATATATTTTATTAGATGCCGAAAAAGTGATTTATTTTTTAAATGTTTTTTCAAAATGCAAATGTTCTATAGTCTCTTCAATTACATATTACTAGCGTACTAACTGCTTTTCGTACACAACACTTTTCCAAGACATTTTTACTCCTTTGAGCGATGAAGGGGCCACTTTCAAACGGCTTTAAATTGAATTAAATAAGGAGTTTTGTCTGGACATGGCAAAACGTTCTGTTTGAGCTGCAAACTATTGTACCTTAACCTACGCCAAACAAAGATGTTAACGGCGATAAATATCATCACTGTCATACTTATTCCTGCTAGTAGTATGTAGAATAGACGTTCTTCATAAGTCGGTGACGGGTGGTCCATCTCGGTCAATTTCATCAACCGCTTGGCTACATGGGCGTTGTATGGGAGAGGTAAAGATGGAATTGTTGTTGACCACGTGAAGTTTGCGAAGCAGGCTCGTTCTCTGATGATAGTCTTGCTTCCTTGCACCATGGAATTAGGGGATGTCCCGATACAACCATCTGCTGCAACGAAGATTTGGGAATAGGACAAGGATCCGTCCGGGCATGATACATTGAAGCCGGCCTTGTCGTATCGTATCCACGAGACGTTGTTCAGTCTGCAATTGAACTTATTATTGTCAAAGGGATAAAGCTTATCCAGACAATTTTCATTTGTATGGGAGAGAGCACCGTCTAGCATTATACCTAACTCGCATGAATCCATTAAGTTTTTATAGAATTCAAATGAGTCAGCTGTACATATTTTTCTATCCATTGCATCTGAACAGTGAGTTAATTGATTTAAGTCTTTAATGACCGTATATGTTTCCTTGTCTGGGGAAATCAATACGTGTCCTGTCAAACTGGATATTACTGGATTTGAGTGATTCGTCATGAAAGTCGGAAATGGTGATATCCTGTAAGATTGCCAGGCATCGGAAGAATCAAAGGGATTTGTAATCATAATCCTGTTATTTTCAACGCTTACTGTTATTAGGCTGTAATAAAATTCTAACCTACGTGCGTCTAACAAAGGAATATAACCTAGTTTCTCCCGTCTGTTCTCCACAATTAACTTTAAGTATTTTATTGGCAACAAATTTGATGACAGTACACCTTTAGTCGCTAACGTGATAGCTTCCACATAATCTTTTGATTTCTCAATGAAATGTGCAATTCTGTTATGTATGTGATCTATTTTTGAATCATAATACCTTAACGTTGCCAACAAATCCTGTACTTCCATAATCTGATTGATATTACTAGAATGTTCATTTACTAAACTCTTAATTTGATTGATTGAAGCTAACTGATTCCTTAATTCTGACATAATAAATTCATCTTCATGAGTCAAGAACTCAATTTTCTTATTTTGATTACTAATCTTAAGACGATTGGAAATTCCTAAACCTAAACTTGCAATAGAACCAAAGATGTTTAGTGCAGCAAAAATAAACTGGTTACGTTTCTCAAGATTATCGTGTCCTACAGTCCACATCAAAAGGTCACGAGCCAAAGATTCTGTCTCGTAAGTCTTATTTTGCAAGTCTTCAGATAGCATCTCTGCAACTTGGTGTCGATGCAAGCGAACTCTCTGTATTAAAAGGAAAATGTCTTCTATGCAATTCATTTAATGAGACAGCAAACCTTGAAATGGCGCTTTTTAAGCTAGTGACGTCATTCTCTGGGAGAAAATTGCTTGCATTCGCACTTCAACAACTACGTTACTTGATGTAATAAAAACGTCTTCTTGTCTTTCAACTATAGTGCCATATTTAAAATCTATACTTTTAGTTTTAGAGCTCATCCCACACGAGAAAAATGTCTGAGCGAACAATATCACTCCCAACAACAAAAAATTTTGGAAACCTGTAACGAGAAAAATATATGTAATTACTCCTGTATTAAGAAGAAAAACTTTTAACATACAATGTAATAAAAAAAAATTAAAATATTTCCCTCACTTCTTTCCCTCTTATTTTAATTTCTTATGTGAGCCAATGGTACGATTCTCTCATCAGTGGGTTGTTATACGTTTTGAACTCTAAACCTATTGGCCGTTAATGTTTCCAAAATGCTAAATGGGCCTTCAAACTTAGGTGTTAGTTTATAAATGAGTCCTTTACGTACATTTACCTGTATGTATACATTATCACCCACGGTATATCTTTTAGTTGGCTTCGCTATTTTATCATGATTCCTTTTCATTACGATTTGTGATTCTCCTAAATTCTTTTGAAGGATATCAAAATGACTTTTGCTTGCATTTATACATTCTTTTAAGGGATTTGATAGATTAGTTGTAAGCGTTAATACATGGAAAGGCGTTCTAACTGGGGTACCATACAATGCCTCGTGCGGTGACATTTTAATTGATATATGATATGAATGATTCAGAGTACTCAGTACCGCAGGTATTGCAAAATCCCAGTTGGGGTCTGATCCCCCTAGTGTTACTCTTAATATATTTAAAACCTTCCTATTCGCTCTTTCCACTAGCCCATTCGACTCTGGGTGATATATCATGGTGTTTATTTTCTTTATGCTAAGGAATTCACACAATGAGATAAGAAAGTGATTATTAAATTCTCCACCCGAGTCTGAGATTATCATGTGTGGAATTCCATGTTTACAAATTTAACACTCGTAAAACTTCCTACTGCATTCAATCGCAGTTTTAGTTTTAAGCGCTATTAGTTCTGTATATCGAGTTAAAGCATCTACAATTACTAAGAGGTGCTTATTTCCTCTGTCTGACTCGTAAAATCCTGTTAATAAATCTAAATGTATCCTTTCAAAGGGTTGATTGGGCACGGGATAAGCCCCTAGGCTGACAGGTGTTTTCGTATGCCCTTTGTTTTCCTGACGTGTGACAATTAGCTATGTGTTTTTTTTATATCTGTAAGCATCGTATGCCAATAAAACTGATTTGGCTTTCTGTGACATTAATGAGAACCCCGGGTGTCCATGCATTGGATTTGCATGCCACCAATTTAGGACAGTGGAAATAAGTGAGATTGGTACCTGGTCGTTAGTTACATGTGGTGTATTGCGGGTTTTCCTTGTCACGGTCCTACACAGAATATTGTCTTTGATTATATAATTCTGCTGCTTATACTTTATATATTCCTTTTCCTTATGATTGCCTTTCAAAGCATTTATAATTTTTTATGATTTCTGATCTTTTCTTTGCTCAGTCTGTAATAATTCAGCACTCCAGCCCAAATCTTCTTGTTCAGATATCGTTTTAACAATAGGCATGGATGTTGATATATCTATTAATTCAGCTAAAGGCTCCGTACAAGATGACACGGGGTTGCGTGATAATGCATCAGCAATGATATTTGCTTTCCCAGGTAAATACCCGATTCTTGCGCTAAAGTCTTGAATGATCAAATGCCACCGAGTTCGTTTGGGGCTGTGGCTGAAGCCTTTAAAGAAGTCGGTTTGTGGTTTATGATCAGTAAGAACCTTAACGGGATAACCGTATATTATGAACTTAAAATGCACCAGTGAATTAACAATAGCTAGCCCTTCCTTGTCTATTACTGCATACTTACTTTCAGAAGTTCTCAGTTTTCGAGAATAAAAAACTATCGGGAAAAATTGTTTTTCATATTGCTGAAGCAATACCCCCCCTACTCCTAAGTCTGAGGCGTCTGTTGCAATGAAGAATTCCTTACTGAAGTCAGGAAATTTTAAGATAGGAGAACTACACAGTTCATCTTTCAAGGTATTAAACGCCTGTTGATGCTGCTCAGACCATATGAAATCTACGCCCTTCTTCGTAAGATCAGTTAAGGGAGCGGCTATTATTGAATAATTGCGTATAAAACGCCTGTAATATCCACTACAACCCAGAAATTGCTGTATTCCCTTGACATTAGTAGGTATCGGAAAGTTACGGATAGCCGACACCTTATCATGGACTACTTTAAGACCTTGGCTTGACACTTTAAAACCCAAATAAACTAATTCCGTTTTGAAAAATTCACACTTACTAATCTTTACCCTTAAGTTATGTTGTCTTAGTCTCTGTAGTACTAGTTCTAATTTACGTAGATGTTCTTCTAAGGTGTTGGAAAAGATTACAAGGTCGTCCATATAGGCATGCAATATATCCCCTAGCAAGTCTCCAAACACTATGTTAATCATTCTTGTAAATGTTATGGGAGCACAACGTAAACCAAAAGGCATCCGTAAAAATTCATAATGTCCCCTGGCTGTGCTGAAGGCTGTGTATGGGATACTATCTTCTTCTAATGATATCTGGTGAAAGCCTTTAAGTAAGTCCAAACTGGTAAAATATTTATTCTGACCTAACAAAAAAAAAATATCTTCAGTACATGGCACTGGGAATCGATCAGGGATCGTCTCCTCGTTTAAGCGACGGAAGTCTGCGCAGATACGCCATGTTCGATCTTTTTCCGGTAACTCTATTAATGGAAAATTATAAGGGCTGTTCGATTTCCTAATGACTCCTTCTTCTAGCATTTTACCTACTTCATCATTTATTTCATTCTGGAATTTCATAGGGAGTCTGTACGAGGGTACATAGATAATTTTCTGCTTGTCCTTTAACCTTATTTGATGCTCGATCACATCTGTTTTTCCTAAGGATCCATCCGTAGTGGAAAAAACATCATGATATTCAGTTAAAAGTCCAAAAATTTTCTGGTGAATTTCTTCATCTTGAATGTCTTTATTGATTTTATTTTTGATAGATTGCAAAAGGGATTCATCCACAACTGATTGAGCGTGATTGATTTCAGCAATGGTAAGAATACGATGTTTATAAACTTCTACATCCAAGATATGTTGATTTTTGTGAATTACTAAAGTGGTATTTAAATGATTACAGACTTCAATATTACATTGTTGATGTGAGCCTACTGTATAAATAGCTTGTGTGACAGACAATCCGTTAGTTTTCAAAGTGTCGGAAAGGATTAATATTTCAGATCCCGGTAATGTTTTCTTTACTTGCACTATTAAATTTGAAGGTACGTTCGGCTCGATAGATTGCGTGCAAGATGATATTACGGGTGAACGAGAATTTTGTTGGGTCACGTATATTATTTCTTTATTAGTGAGACAAGTTATTGGTTCTTCAACGTACTTCACTGTTTTATTTATCGTCTCCTTTTTATCCAAAACTGATTTTAAGGTTTTAGAAGACTTATAGAATTTTCCTTTGATATACACGCCGTGCTTAGCAGGGGCTAAGATAATGTTTTGATTGCCCATAGATGGGTATCCTATAATTACAGCTGGATACATATCAATGTTTTGTACAACATCAAATGTATCGGCAAACGTGAGCTTACCGACCTTGAACTGAACATGAGTTACGCCTATTACATTTAAATTTACAGCATATAAGGTTGGTCGTAACTCATTTTGGCTTATTATTGTATGAATTTGTTGCAAATCTACGGGAGCATGCACTGATTTATTCAATTCGGCCATGTGTTTCATAGGAAAATCTATTGCCTCACAATGATCTGATAAAACATTAAATTGATTATTCAATACTACTGATGTTGACATGAATGACCTTGACCCAACATCACTCTCTTCCCCACTGGAGTTAATTATGTGGTATTTGCTTTGCTCTGCACATTCTGAAAATTAGTCTGACCTTGCGAGGTCTGGTGTGACGACCCAGGATCAGCGTTATTCGAAGAACTGTATGTTTGTTTTGGATTCTGAACTACATTGACGTTTGGCTGTTTTTTCTTATTGAAATGAGGATTTTTCTTTTTATTTCCATATGGAACTGACTGTGGAATTGACTGTGTATGTCTAGGATTCTGTTGTGTCTTACGCGAGTAGCACTGACTATATGAAAGAGTCGAACTATTATGTAAAGAACAGAATTTCGTTCTGCAGTCCGCAATCAAGTGACGATGTTTGCAATTATAACATGTCATTCCTGCAACTTGACTATTATTAACTACGTTTACTTGTTGTGGCTTTGTTTAATTTTTTTTGCAAAAACTTGGGTTAACACGGGATCAAGATCAGGACACTTAGACATATGTTTCTTTATCTGTTTATATACATCCAATTACGTATTTGCTGGCGTTAACTTTTTATCAAAACGCCGCACTAAAGCTTCAGGCAACATAAGTGTCATGCAAGTTAAATACATTAATCGTAAGAAATCTTTCATGGAGATGTTATCTCTAGTAACCCAAGTGGAATTACCTAAAATATTTCGATATTCGTTAAGCCTATCGACTATGAGAGCTGCTCTCTCAATAACATTAAGCCGAGTCACAGTGGCTTGATTAAGTGTATTTCTTAATGTTAAAACTACATCTAAGGCTTCTTCACCTCCATAGACCGCACGTAGCCTAACTTTGAAATCATCCCAGGTAACTGCTTCTTGAAATGAAACACCCCTCAAATACGCACTCGCATCTCCTTTAGAAACGTCTATAAAACTTTTAGCTTCTTGTAATTGTACAAACGGGTCTATGATTTGTTTAGCATTTAAATGGGCATCGACGGATGAAATCCATGACTCCACATTCTGAGGCAAGAACCCATTAACCCGACCCTGAAAAGGAAGGATTGCAGAGCGAGCATTTACTAAACTCTTATCGGATCCTGTAAGGCGAACAAGGCTGGGTTTGGGCCGGGAGCGGCGATGCCATATCAAATATTACCATCACGTTGTATGGTGTATGGAGGCAGCATAAGTTAAAAAAATTTAAATATAATTGATTAATGATAAATATTCGCGATTATTAAATGCCCTCGTAATTTTTTTACTTTTAATAACAATAAAATTACACGTTTCTTCTTAAACGTGGCAGAAAAATTTTACAGCGCTGCCACATCCTTCTCAGGCGTTAAGCTGACCTCAGGGTATGAATATGTCAAACAGCGTGTGTCTCCATAAAGACGGCTCAACCAAAACAGTCAGTCATTAAGGAGTCTGTCGCCCTACCAAGAACATGGAAGGAAGTCCTCGTTCCCGCATTAGCCTTCATCCCCAGGCTCGAGAAATAGTTTATAGGATCGTGAAGTACTTTGACAAAGAAAAGGCAAACCATGGACCCGTTATGGATATTAGAAAAACACTGAAACGCGCCTCGGAAGCAACAATGATACCGGAGAGGACAATCAGCAGGATTTGCAAAAAAGGAAAAGTAATGGGAGAGAGATACGGTAAACCAATTTTCGTTGAACAGAAGAAGCAACAACCAAGAACCGTGACAAATTTAGATGATCTTGACAAGAGCGTTTTGCGTAGAACAGTTTTAGACTTTTATGCAAGGAAGGAAGTTCCAACGCTTGACTCAATAACAGCTGAATTAAAAGAAAATGTTGAGTTTAAAGGTTCCAGGGATTCTGTTCACAAAGTTCTTCATGAAATTGGCTTTTGGTACAGCAAGGTTAGTGGAAGAAAATTTCTACTGGAGAGAAAAGATGTAGCCTCAGCCAGAACTAAGTTTTTAAGAGAAATGAAAGCATTAAAAACCAGTGGCTATAAATCCTTTGTATACTTGGACGAGACTTGGATTAACCAAAACCATACCGTTGGGAAATGTTGGATTGACATCAATTCAGAAAATGCCAACGGTATTAAACCCCCTACTGGGAAAGGTAGTTGGTTAATCGTTCTTCATGCTGGGACCGAACGCGGGTTTGTTCCAAACTGTGAACTTGTTTTCCAGTCTAAAAACGATGGCGATTACCACAAACAAATGAATCATACTGTATTCAAGGAGTGGTTCATTTCACAATTGATTCCCAATATACCGCCATCATCGATCATAGTGATGGACAATGCATCCTATCACTCTTTCCAAATTGATAAACTGCCTACGACATCCGATAGAAAAGCTGTAATTAAAGACTGGCTTATCGAGAAAGGAGAAATCCCTGGAGACGATCTCTTGAAGGATGATCTGCTTGCTATGGTAAAACAGCATACGTCAAGATGGCCACTCAAGTACGAAATTGACATTATTACGAGTAAGCACGGCCACAAAGTGGTAAGACTTCCTCCATATCATTGTCAATATAACCCAATTGAATTAATATGGAGCCAAGTCAAACAGTATGTGGCAAAGAAAAATAATTTTAAAATGTCGGACCTCAAATCTCTTATAAGTGAAGCGTTACAGCAAGTAACACCGGAAAATTGGAAAAATGCAGTTAACCATGCAGAGACTCTTCAAAGGGATGACACTTCAAGAGATTTAGCCATCGACAATTTTGTTGATTCTTTTGTTATAAATCTAGAATCATCTGATGAAGAGGAATTATAATGAATAGTACCCATTTTTTTTTTATTTCACTGAAATCATTAATGTTTTTCTTTCATTTTCAATGCAAATATCCATTCATTATTTTCTTTCTTTTGTGATGTAAATATTCATTCAGTTTTTAATTAATTTGTAATGTAGCCTACATTTTTTTTTCATTATTAATGTAAACATTAATTTAGCTTCCAAAATAATTTAGTTATACAAATAAAATTTTTTTGCATATTTCTAATATAAAAGATGTGCAGAAATAAATCTCTATAATCCTGGCACTCTTGTGTATCGTTATCAGTATAACATTCATGACTCAAAACTATCATCTATTTGTTTTGATAAATCCTTACAAAGACTATGAAACAAATTGATATTTTCATCAGGTATGACACTCAAGCAAAAGTATCTTATATTTTGAAGATAAAAACGTGCCAAACCTAAAACAAAATATTCAAAGTAAATTGCAAAGCTAGAACAAAGTCCATAGAAAGAAGGCATGAGAATATAAAAAGAAAGTGTATCGGATACTCTTAATGAAGATAATTGGGCGTCTATACTACGTATAGATAATATATTTAATTGTTGTCGATAATTCTGTGTAACCCATGTATCTTTATGACACTATTTCAGTTTACCTGCCTAAATTTACACAGGATCTCTCTCTCTCTCTCTCTCTCTCTCTCTCTCTCTCTCTCACACACACACACACACACATATATATATATATATATATATATATATATATATATATATATATATATATATATATATATATATATATATATATATATATATATGTATATATATATATATATATATATATAACAAATGGTAGAGCCTCCAAGAGATGGAATTTGTGAGTGTAGGTAAATAAATTCACACATACGAGTTGATTAGAGAATGCGGAAACTCAGTAGTATGGGATAATCCCTAGAAAGGGCCAGTATATTGCCTCTGGAGACATTCGAGCGCAGGGATTAAAAGGGGTAAACAGGAGCGGTAGGCCTTTAAACACTCCAGAGAAGGACATTTGGCAACGTAGGAGACAACGCCCGGATTGCCATGAAGGAGCCGATAGACCATAGTGTCACAATGGGAGGGGGTCACCATGTCGGGGGGGTTGGGTTACTCTGTCCAGGGGTGGGGCTCACAGGGGGCGTCATGATTACGGTATTTATTTTTCTATCTCTACGACCCCTTGCAATCCTATCAAAATATCTATATGAATACAGACGTCCACTGCGTAAATGCATTAGCATAAGTGATAAAGATTATAACAAAATCCCCCAAAACAATGATACTAATACAAAGATATTTCCTGAGAACTTCTTAAAGAAAACGGAATACAAAGATATTTCCCGAGAACTTCTGAAAGAAAACGGAATTAGCACAGAGAGAAAAAAAATTCTAGACGAGAATTCGAAGTTGAACACAGTTTCCTTCAATAAAAGGAAATTGAAGATTAGCAAACAACTCACCCCAGTAATAATGGACGATTGACTCGTGGTAACTACACTTCACTGCTCAAAACTGAAATGAATAAGAAAATTGTACTTAGCTTCGGTTTATATGGCGAAGTGTGATGTCAGCATTTCCTCTCTCTCTCGCACTGGATTGTTCCTTACTATTGATGTTTGGGTGAATGTTTTCGGTCCGATTTCCGTTGAATGTAGTGCTTCCTGGATATGTTTCTTCAATGTTTTGTAAACGTTGAATGTCAGTCCTTGGTTTTCTTAGGATGTTGATTGAAGATCCAGTTCCTCAGTTTGTATAACATTCATTTGTTGGTATTAAATGTTTAATGTCTTCGGTGGACTATGATAGTTAGTCAAAATTGTAGATTCATTACTGTTGATTTCTTGAAGATCTTTCTCTGGCTCTTAGAGTTTTATTCGCTGGTTCTTGAAGATCTTTCTCTTGTTCTTAGAGTTTTATTCGCTGGTTCTTGAAGATCTTTCTCTTGTTCTAAGAGTTTTACTGCTGCCACCATTTATTGGTGTGCTACTGTTGTTAACACACATTTGGGTTCTCTTCAAATGTCATCTTAAATGTGTTATAGATTAGATTTAGTATGTTACATCTTCAAGTAAAGTCTAAGTAAGTTAACTTTAAAATAGTTTATTCTTTAAGAACAGTGTTAACATCTCCATCACAGGAGTATAGCTGGTTTGGTCGGATGACCATTCCGTATGACATCTCAAAGTGAACTGCCACAAATATCCAATTTCATGCTAAAGTTTATACAGTTATCTCAGCACTTATGGATTTATAGTAAACACAACATTAATACCGGAAGGTACTTGTTCCGTTCTCACAGACAACTTCTTTCTCACGGACTTGGTTGTGTTTACTCTTCATGAAAAATGTTACATTGCTGAGGTTTGGCATTTGCATCCTGCTTAGAATATGACTATGGCATTTCTCACACTTCTCACTTCCACAGTGACCTGTAGGTCGTGTGTTTTAAACAAGTAATATCTAATATATTACACACACACACATATATATATATATATATATATATATATATATATATATATATATATATACTGACTCGTAAATACTTTTTGATAGAAGTTTTAGATCCTATTTTATGTACATTAAACGTATTTATCATATTGCTTTTAATATATTCAGGTAATTGCGAGTCAGTACTTGGAAATCCTAAGTATCTTCCCATCCATCTAAATCCCTGCAATAAAATCCGCTATCGTGACCTTTGTCGTATCTTCATCCTTATTTAAATCTTGAATTACCAGAGAAAAGTAGTAGGATATGACGCAATTTTCCTTGAACGGCCATCATGAATCCATGTAGGCAGTGTTGCCAGATGGGTTAGTGTAAAAATCCCCAAACATCATGATAAAAAATCCTCAAAACAACACAAAAATACCCATTTCCACAAATATGTTTATCTTCTGATCACGTAGGCTTTACTCATATAGAAATTACTCACCATACTTCATTTTTGCTGCTAAGTAAACTAATTGCAACAATATAAATATTTACTCATTTTTGTTTCTTCTTCATAGAAATTTGTACAGAATATCCCGAGCAGACACCCAAAATCCCCAAATGTAGTGATAAACCCCCGTATCTGGCAACACTGCACGTAGGTTTGGACCAGTTCAATACGAGTCGCACACACGATTGAAGATTATATACACCGACGTGGAAAAATGCGTCATAGCCTACGTGTTCTTTTTTATCTTTCATGATGAACATATGATATTCGTCTTAAAACAATATACAACAATATTTTATGGTATAAGTGATCATTTGCCTCAAAAGTGAAGTTTGTCAATCTATGGTAATCAAATCAATCGAGAGAAGTAGCAGTATTGAGCTAGAAAAGCATTCTGATAGTGCAGACCACTACCACGGCAGCTTATTTCTCGACCTTTTGCTTGACCCTGACCTTTAACCTAGGACTTTCAAAATTGAATTACTTCTACGTCTCAATATAACAATTAATCCCTGAAAGTTTCACTTCTCCATGAGTGAAATTGTGGCCTGGAAATTGTTCATAAACAAACGAATAGACAAATAGGGGCTAAAACATAACCTCCTTCCAACTTCGTTGGCTGAAGTAATAAGTTGAAGTCAAGCGATCATAGACTAGCGAGAAGTAAAATTTGTCTACAGTAGATCAAAGGAAAGAAAGAGAAAAAAACAATTTTAGAAAAAGAAAATAAACACTCCTGTAATAAGAGAAAAATCTGATGAGATAGTTTATTAATAGAAAATAGGTACTCCCAGAAATAGAAGCAAGTAAAAAGAATGGACGAACACCAAAAACATAATAAAGATTTGAAAGGAGGGTAAAATCCAAAGGAGGTGGAATAGAGTTAACAGAACTATCTAGAACAATAAGCAAACTAAAACACAAAATATTCGTAGACACAATTAAGGAAACGAGAATTATCAAGTTAATGAAAAGAAGACTTGGAACAGGATGCCAACAGAGCTATGCTTTTAAGGATGGGAATGAAAATGTCATCAAAAGAGATGGGGGTGATAAAAATTGCAGAGGATTTCTATATAATGCTATACAATAGTGATATAAGACATAACGTTGTGGATAGAAATAGTGAAACACCTGAGCCGGTGCCTAAAGTAACAAGAGAAGTAAGGAAAGCATTAAAAGGCATAGAAAGAGGCAAAGCAGCTGGAGAAGATGACCTAATATTTGATTTAATAATAGATGGAGGAGATTTGATAGTAGTATAACTGGCTGGACTTAGACAAATTGTCTGCAAAAAATGCTCTACTGTACACCTACAGCTTGAAAAAAAAAAAAAAACATTATTATTACAAAGATCATATTAGGTCAAGCAGAAAGACAGCTAGACTTTGATTAACCAAAAGCATAGCAGAAAGACCGCTAGAATTTAATTAACCAAAAGCAGAGCAGAAAGACAGCTAGACTTTAATTAACCAAAAGCAGGCAGGTTTTAGAAGCGTGTATTGAACAACTGACCATGTCCATGTAATTAATTAGCTAATGGAAAAAAAATTTGAGAAATCACTATGTATAACATTTATAGACCATGAGAGCGTTTTTTATGTTAAAACTTCAGCGGTAACGAAAGCACTTCAAAGACAAGGAGTAGATGAATCTTAAGTTATCGCACATGAAGATAGCTATGGGAAGTACAGCAATCCCAAAACTACATAGAATTATTGAGAAAATTTTGAGCGAGAAAGGAGTTAGACAGGGAGACCCCCATCTCCTAAATTATTCACAGCGTACCCAGAAGAATTTTTAAATTATTTAGTTATGTAAAATGCAGGAATTGATATTAATGGAGTATACCTCAAAAGCTTAATATTTGCAGAAGATATACCTCTATTTGTTGAATCATGGGAGGAATTTAATTACAGAAGATGATAACATATTTGAATAGAGAAATCAGAAATGTAGGACTGAAAATGAATAAGAATAAAACTGAGATAGTTTTCAATGAAAATGCAGAAAGACAAATAAGGGAACGAACAGAGAGAGATAGAGAGAGAGAGAGAGAGAGAGAGAGAGAGAGAGAGAGAGAGAGAGAGAGAGAGAAATGGGGCTATAAAAGAAAAGAAAAGGGGGTCATTTCTCTAAAAGATATATCATTATCTGTTGATTACTTTTCGTTAGTAATAGTTCTTGTAATTACTTTTAAAAGGCACGAATAGAAGAATGCATGGCTTTGTTATTTTGTTTGTTTAATTAATGAGGCAGCAACACCATGTAACAAAATTGGTGCTACTATATCGTGATTCCTACCCTCATTTTCTGTTCCTACCTCAATATGGGGATTCAAATCTACCATAGGGTGTTTCCTACCCTCATTTTCTGTTCCTGCCTCAATGAAGGGATTCAAATCTACCATAGGGTGATTCCTACCCTCATTTTCTGTTCCTGCCTCAATGTGGGGATTCAAATCTACCATAGGGTGTTTCCTACCGTCATTTTCTGTTTCTACCTCAATGTGGGGATTCAAATCTACCATAGGGTGATTCCTACCCTCATTTTCTGTTCCTGCCTCAATGTGGGGATTCAAATCTACCATAGGGTGATTCCTACCCTCATTTTCTGTCCCTGCCTCAATGTGGGGATTCAAATCTACCATAGGGTGATTCCTACCCTCATTTTCTGTTCCTGCCTCAATGTGGGGATTCAAATCTACCATAGGGTGATTCTTACCCTCATTTTCTGTTCCTGCCTCAATGTGGGGATTCAAATCTACCATAGGGTGATTCTTACCCTCATTTGAGGTAGTAGGTTGGCCAAGGCACCAGCCGCCCGTTGAAATACTACCGCCAGAGAGTTATGGGGTCCTTTGACTGGCCAGACAGTACTACGTTGGATCCTTCTCTTTGGTTACGGTTCTTTCTCTTGGCCTACACATACGCCGAATAGTCTGGCCTATTCTTAACAGATTCTCCTCTGTCCTCACACACCTGACAACACTGAGGTTACTAAACAATTCTTCTTCGCTCAAGGGGTTAACTACTGCACTGTATTTGTTCTGTGGCTACTTTCCTCTTAGTAAGGGTAGAAGAGACTCTTTAGCTATGGTAAGCAGCTCTTCTAGGAGAAGGACACTCCAAAATCAAACCATTGTTCTCTAGTCTTGGGTAGTGCCATAGCCTCTGTACCATGGTCTTCCACTGTCTTGGGTTAGAGTTCTCTTGCTTGAGGGTACAATCAGGCACACTATTCTATTTAATTTCTCTTCCTCTTGTTTTGTTAAAGTTTTCATAGTTTATATAGGAAATATTTATTTTAATGTTACTCTTCTTAAAATATTTCATTTTTCCTTCTTTCCTTTCCTTACTGGGCTATTTTCCCTGTTGGGGCCCCTGGGCTTATAGCATTTTGCTTTTCCAGCTAGGGTTGTAGCTTAGCAAATAATAATAATAATAATAATAATAATAATAATAATAATAATAATAATAATTTTCTGTTCCTGCCTCAATGTGGGGATTCAAATCTACCATAGGGTGTTTCCTACCCTCATTTTCTGTTCCTGCCTCAATGTGGGGATTCAAATCTACCATAGGGTGATTCCTACCCCCATTTTCTGTTCCTGCCTCAATGTGGGGATTCAAATCTACCATAGGGTGACTCCTACCCCCATTTTCTGTTCCTGCCTCAATGTGGGGATTCAAATCTACCATAGGGTGATTCCTACCCCCATTTTCTGTTCCTGCCTCAATGTGGGGATTCAAATCTACCATAGGGTGATTCCTACCCCCATTTTCTGTTCCTGCCTCACTGTGGGGATTCAAATCTACCATAGGGTGATAACTATCCTCATTTTCTGTTCCTGCCTCAATGTGGGCATTCAAATCTACCATAGGGTGATAACTATCCTCATTTTCTGTTCCTGCCTCAATGTGGGGATTCAAATCTACCATAGGGTGTTTCCTACCCTCATTTTCTGTTCCTGCCTCAATGTGGGGATTCAAATCTACCATAGGGTGATTCCTACCCTCATTTTCTGTTCCTGCCTCAATGTGGGGATTCAAATCTACCATAGGGTGATTCCTACCCTCATTTTCTGTTCCTGCCTCAATATGGGGATTCAAATCTACCATAGGGTGATTCCTACCCCCATTTTCTGTTCCTGCCTCAAAATGGGGATTCAAATCTACCATAGGGTGATTCCTACCCCCATTTTCTGTTCCTGCCTCAAAATGGGGATTCAAATCTACCATAGGGTGATTCCTATCCCCATTTTCTGTTCTTGCCTCAATATGGGGATTCAAATCTACCATAGGGTGATTCCTACCCCCATTTTCTGTTCCTGCCGCAATATGGGGATTCAAATCTACCATAGGGTGATTCCTACCCTCATTTTCTGTTCCTGCCTCAATATGGGGAATCAAATCTACTATAGGGTGATTCTTGCCAAGCAACCAAATAATGTAATATTCCCCTTCCAAGGTGTTACTATAAGAGTGACACTTCAATTAAGCCTTACCAAAACCAACAAAACAAGCAAATAGTGTAAAGAAAACGACCATTTTACCTAACCTTACCTAACCTAACCTAACTCAAAGTGCGTTTCATGGATTTTTTCAGCATGTTTTATAGAATAGAATAGATTAAAACAGTGTCAGGAAGTATGTTTTATCTATCATCCTTTGGGAGGAATCACCTCATACCCGAAAAATAGGGTAGGAATCACACTATATTAGAATTCTGACGGTAGGAATCACACTATAGTAGAATTCTGACGGTAGGAATCACACTATAGTAGAATTCTGACGGTAGGAATCACACTATAGTAGAATTCTGACGGTAGGAATCACACTATAGCAGCACCAAAAAATTTATAATCAAAATCGTCAATTTTCTTCCTAACGAAATTTCACAAGTCAAGTTGCAAAGTTTATTTGTTTCTTTCGGTTTTTTCCCCTTTCCTTTCTTTTTTTTTACAATAAGTTGATTAGATTTTGTTTTTGTTTTCCCAGGGCGCTGAGTGAATAAATTAACTTTACATTTCTTGTTATAAGTAATGAATTGCATACTGGGTGGTTAATTAACTGTGGTGGGTAGCAGTTAAGGTACCGGAGGGTTTTGAGTGTATAGACGATAATGAATGGTATGGATGAAAACCCTAAAATTCGAAAAAAAAAAAAAAGTAGAGTGCAGACCTCCGCTGGGGCTTACACTTGTAACATTATTATTTTTTTTACACCAGAGTTTCATTTGGCTTTTTCATGATGATGATAATAATAATAATAATAATAATAGTCTTTTTATAGATTATATATGAAATATCTATTTTTACGTTACTGTTTTTAAAATATTTTATTAAATGTTAATTATTTCTCCTGTCATTTATTTATGTACTTATTTCCCTTCCTCACTGGGCTTATTTTTTTCCTGATGGAGCCCTTGGGCTTATAGCATCTTTCTTTACTGACAAGGGTTGTAGCTTAGGTAATAATAATAATAATAATAATAATAATAATAATAATAATAATAATAATAATAATATTTACAGAAAACCGAATTATTTATTATTATTATTATTATTATTATTATTATTATTATTATTATTATTATTAGCTAAGCTACAGCCCTAGTTGGAAAAGCAAGATTCTATAAGCCCAAGGGCTTCAACAAGGAAAAATAGCCCAGCGAGGAAATGAAATAAGCAAATAAATAAAAGACATAAGAAATAATTAACAATTAATAAAATATTTTCTTAAGAAATAATTAACAATTAATAAAATATTTTAAGAACAGTAACGTCAAAATAG
>NC_090725.1:50642391-50674891 GCF_036898095.1 Palaemon carinicauda | reverse complement strand
GACGTCTGACTATCAAAAACTCGAAAATGAAATCAACAAAAAGGATCTTCAAGTGAAAGAACAGGAGAAGTTATTGAAAACTATAAGAGCTGAAAACGAAGAGATAAAACTGATAAATGAAAATGAAAATAAGAGAGGAAACTTACTTAAGGAAGGACTATTTTCTCAGATGAATAACAAGTTCAAAGAGGCTGTGGACATTCTCACTGCAGCCTTGGATATCGAGACGGAAAAGGATGAAGAAACTGCTCTTTTGCATGCCCTTCGGGCTGAAGTGAACTCAGCCACTGATAATCCTCCTCATCTGCACATTGTGCTGGACTGTTGCAAGGCCATCGAGAAAGGCGTAGAAGGGTGGAAAGCGTACATGGTACGAGGAAAGCACCTTCTCAAACTTGGCCTTTTCGACGCTGCCCTAAAGGACTTCGAAACTGTTAAGGTAAAGAAATCGGAAACAAATTTCAAAATCATTGATGATACTCTAGCACTAAAGAAGCAATGGGAAGACAAAGGTCATTATGAAGTCTTGGGCGTGGAACAGACAGCCACGAAGGCTGAAATTATGAAAGCCTTCAAAGAGCTGTCCATGATGTGCCACCCGGACAGACATAGGGACAAACCCGAGTTCATACAGGACGCTTTCGAAGAGAAGTACAAGAAGGTCGTGAATGCTAAACTTATTCTGGTGGACAAACAGAACCGAAGAGATTACGATGAAGAACTTCGCCGACAGTGCTCACAGCAGGAGGAACCCTGGGAATTTGGGGGATTCAACCCCTGGGGAAGGGATGATCGTTGGACTTATCATCAGGAGCCTCCAAGGAACAATCATGGACGGTGGACTTATGATCAGGAGCCTCCAAGGAACAATCATGGACGGTGGACTTATGATCAGGAGCCTCCAAGGAACAATCATGGACGGAGGAACCAAGATGGACAGAATAATCAGGGTTATGGAGACCAATACTTCTATTAAGGTGGAACTTAAGTGTTTGGTGTAGTGAACATAAAAAGGTGTTTTAAATAGAAAAAAAAAATTAAAAAATAAAAAAAAAAAATACATAAATAAAAAAAATTAAAAAAATAAAAAAATTCAAAAATGAAAAAAAAAAAAAAAATACAAAAATCAAAAAAAAAATATATAGTGGAAAACTTTTTTTTAGAATAAGTTTCAGTTAAGTTTTGATTTTTTTTTAAACAGAAAAAAAGTGGAAATTTTTCTTTTAGCATAAGTTTCAGTGAAGTTTTGAAATTATTTAGTTTATTGTTGTAAGGAAATTAAGATGCTTGGCTTTACCGCCTGGCCTTCTGATACTTGGCTTAACCGCCCGGCCTTCTGATGCTTGGCTTAACCGCCTGGCTTATTGCTGCTTGGCTTAACCGCCTGGTCTTCTGATGCTTGGCTTAACCGCCTGGCCTTCTGATGCTTGGCTTAACCGCCTGGCTTATTGCGGCTTGGCTTAACCGCCTGGCCTTCTGATGCTTGGCTTAACCGCCTGGCCTTCTGACGCTTGGCTTAACCGCCTGGCCTTCTGATGCTTGGCTTAACTGCCTGGCTTATTGCTGCTTGGCTTAACCGCCTAGCCTTCTGATGATTGGCTTAACAGCCTGGCCTTATGAAGCTTGGCTTAATCGCCTGGCCTTCTGATGCTTGGCTTAACCGCCTGGCCTTCTGATGCTTGGCTTAATCACCTGGCTTATTGCTGCTTGGCTTAACCGCCTGGCCTTCTGATGCTTGGCTCAACCGCCTGGCCTTTTGATGCTTGGCTTAACCGCCTGGCCTTCTGATGCTTGGCTTAACCGCCTGGCTTATTGCTGCTTGGCTTAACCGCCTGGCCTTCTGAAGCTTGGCTTAACCGCCTGGCCTTCTGATGCTTGGCTTAACCGCCTGGCTTATTGCTGCTTGGCTTAACCGCCTGGCCTTCTGATGCTTGGCTTAACCGCCTGGCTTATTGCTGCTTGGCTTAACCGCCTGGCCTTCTGATGCTTGGCTTAACCGCCTGTCCTTCTGATGCTTGGTTTAACCGCCTGGCTTATTGCTGCTTGGCTTAACCGCCTGGCCTTCTGATGCTTGGCTTAACTGCCTGGCCTAATGAAGCTTGGCTTAACCGCCTGGCTTATTGCTGCTTGGCTTAACCGCCTGGCCTTCTGATGCTTGGCTTAACCGCCTGGCCTTCTGATGCTTGGCTCAACCGCCTGGCTTATTGCTGCTTGGCTTAACCGCCTGGCCTTCTGATACTTGGCTTAACCGCCTGGCTTATTGCTGCTTGGCTTAACCGCCTGGCCTTCTGATGCTTGGCTTAACCGCCTGACCTTCTGATACTTGGCTTAACAGCCTGGCCTTCTGATTCTTGGCTTAACCGCCTGGCCTTCTGATACTTGGCTTAACCGCCTGGCTTATTGCTGCTTGGCTTAACCGCCTGGCTTATTGTTGCTTGGCTTAACCGCCTGGCCTTCTGATGCTTGGCTTAACTGCCTGGCCTTCTGATGCTTGGCTTAACCGCCTGGCTTATTGCTGCTTGGCTTAACCGCCTGGCCTTCTGATGCTTGGCTTAACCGCCTGGCCTTCTGATGCTTGGCTTAACCGCCTGGCCCTCTGATGCTTGGCTTAACCGCCTGGCTTATTGCTGATTGGCTTAACTGCCTGGCCTTCTGATGCTTGGCTTAACCGCCTGGCCTTCTGATGCTTGGCTTAACCGCCCGGCATTCTGATGCTTGGCTTAACCGCCTGGCTTATTGCTGCTTGGCTTAACCGCCTGGCCTTCTGATGCTTGGCTTAACCGCCTGGCCTACTGATACTTGGCTTATCCGCCTGGCCTTCTGATACTTGGCTTAACCGCCTGGCCTTCTGATGCTTGGCTTAACCGCCTGGCTTATTGCTGCTTGGCTTAACCGCCTGGCTTATTGCTGCTTGGCTTAACCGCCTGGCCTTCTGATGCTTGGCTTAACCGCCTGGCCTTCTGAAGCTTGGCTTAACCGCCTGGCTTATTGTTGCTTGGCTTAAACGCCTGGCTTATTGCTGCTTGGCTTAACTGCCTGGCCTTCTGATGCTTGGCTTAACTGCCTGGCCTTCTGATGCTTGGCTTAACCGCCTGGCCTTCTGATGCTTGGCTTAACCGCCTGGCCTTCTGATGCTTGGCTTAACCGCCTGGCTTATTGCTGCTTGGCTTAACCGCCTGGCCTTCTGATGCTTGGCTTAACCACCTGGCTTATTGCTGCTTGGCGTAACCGCATGGCCTTCTGATGCTTGGCTTAACCGCCCGGCCTTCTGATGCTTGGCTTAACCGCCCGGCCTCCTGATGCTTGGCTTAACCGCCTGGCCTTCTGATGCTTGGCTTAACCGCCTGGCCTTCTGATGTTTGGCTTAACCGCCTGGCCTTCTGATGCTTGGCTTAACCGCCTGGCCTTCTGATGCTTGGCTTAACCGCCTGGCTTATTGCTGCTTGGCTTAACCGCCTGGCCTTCTGATGCTTGGCTTAATCGCCTGGCCTTCTGATGCTTGGCTTAACCACCTGGCCTTCTGATGCTTGGCTTAACCGCCTGGCCTTCTGATACTTGGCTTAAAAGCCTGGCTTATTGCTGCTTGGCTTAACCGCCTGGCCTTCTGATGCTTGGCTTACCCGCCTGGCCTTCTGATGCTTGGCTTAACCGCCTGGCTTTCTGATGCTTGGCTTAACCGCCTGGCTTTCTGATGCTTAGCTTAGCATAAGTTTCAGTGAAGTTTTGAAATTATTTAGTTTATTGTTGTAAGGAAATTAAGATACTTGGCTTAACCGCCTGGCCTTCTGATGCTTGGCTTAACCGCCTGGCATTCTGATGCTTGGCTTAACCGCCTGGCTTATTGCTGCTTGGCTTAACCGCCTGGCCTTCTGATGCTTGGCTTAACCGCCTGGCCTTCTGATGCTTGGCTTAACCGCCTGGCCTTCTGATGCTTGGCTTAACTGCCTGGCCTTCTGATGCTTGGCTTAACCGCCTGGCTTATTGCTGCTTGGCTTAACCACCTGGCCTTCTGATGCTTGGCTTAACCGCCTGGCCTTCTGATGCTTGGCTTAACCGCCTGGCCTAGTGATGCTTGGCTTAACCGCCTGGCCTTCTGATACTTGGCTTAACTGCCCGGCCTTCTGATGCTTGGCTTAACCGCCTGGCCTTCTGATGCTTGGCTTAACCGCCTGGCTTATTGCTGCTTGGCTTAACCGCCTGGCTTATTGCTGCTTGGCTTAACCGCCTGGCTTAATGATGCTTGGCTTAACCGCCTGGCCTTCTGATGCTTGCCTTAACCGCCTGGCCTAATAATGCTTGGCTTAACCGCTTGGCCTAATAATGCTTGGCTTAACCGCCTGGCCTAATAATGCTTGGCTTAAATGCCTGGCCTTATGGTGCTTGGCCTAACTGCCTTGGCTAAGGATGTTTGGCTCAACTGACAGGGCTAAGGAGGTTTGGCTAAACTACTTTGTCTGAGGGTGTATGGCTTAACTGCCTGGCCTAAGGGTGTTGGCTGACCTGCCCTATCTAGGAAGGTTTGGCTTAACTACCTGGTTTATGTGTGGCTGAACTGTCCGGAAAAAACCGAAACGCTTAACTGGCTGGCCTAAAAAGAAGGGCCTAGGTGACTGGACTTAAAATGTTTGGCATGAACGCGTGGACTAGGGATGTTTGGCTTACCTGATTTGTATAGGGGTGCTTGGCTTAACTACCTGGGATAAGGTTGTATGGCGAAAATGCCTTGCCTTGGGAAATATGTCTTAGAGGCCATACCTAAGGAAGTTTTGCGTAACTGCCTCAGCTTAGGATGTTTGGCTCAACTGACTGGCCTATGAAAGTTTGGCTTAACTATCTGGGCTAAGGAGGAATGGCTTAACTGCCTGGCCTGATGATGCTTGGCTTAACTGCCTGGCCTAATAATGCAAGGCTTAACTGCCTGGCCTAATAATGCTTGGCTTAACTGCCTGGCCTAATGATGCTTGGCTTAACTGCCTGGCCTAATAATGCTTGGCTTAACTGCCAGGCCTGATGATGCTTTGCTTAACCGCCTGGCTTATTGCTGCTTGGCTTAACCGCCTGGCCTTCTGATGCTTTGCTTAACCGCCTGGCCTTCTGATGCTTGGCTTAACCGCCTGGCCTTCTGATGCTTGGCTTAACCGCCTGGCTTATTGCTGCTTGGCTTAACCGCCTGGCCTTTTGATGCTTGGCTTAACCGCCTGGCCTTCTGATGCTTGGCTTAACCGCCTGGCCTTCTGATGCTTGGCTTAACCGCCTGGCATATAAAAAAAATACAAAAATGAAAAAAAATTAAAAAATACAAAAATGATAAAAAAAAAAAATATATATATATATATATATATATATATATATATATATATAGTGGAAAACTTTTTTTAGAATAAGTTTAAGTTAAGTTTTGATTTTTTTTTCAAACAAAAAAAGGGGAAAAATTTTTTTTAGCATAAGTTTCAGTGAAGTTTTGAAATTATTTAGTTTATTGTTTTGAGGAAATTAAGATGCTTGGCTTAACCGCCTGGCCTTCTGATGCTTGGCTTAACCGCCTGGCATTCTGATGCTTGGCTTAACCGCCTGGCTTATTGCTGCTTGGCTTAACCGCATGGCCTTCTGATGCTTGGCTTAACCGCCTGGCCTTCTGATGCTTGGCTTAACCGCCTGGCCTTCTGATGCTTGGCTTAACTGCCTGGCCTTCTGATGCTTGGCTTAACCGCCTGGCTTATTGCTGTTTGGCTTAACCGCCTGGCCTTCTGATGCTTGGCTTAACCGCCTGGCCTTCTGATGCTTGGCTTAACCACCTAGCCTAGTGATGCTTGGCTTAACCGCCTGGCCTTCTGATACTTGGCTTAACTGCCTGGCCTTCTGATGCTTGGCTTAACCGCCTGGCCTTCTGATGCTTGGCTTAACCGCCTGGCTTATTGCTGCTTGGCTTAACCGCCTGGCTTATTGCTGCTTGGCTTAACCGCCTGGCTTAATGATGCTTGGCTTAACCGCCTGGCCTTCTGATGCTTGCCTTAACCGCCTGGCCTAATAATGCTTGGCTTAACCGCTTGGCCTAATAATGCTTGGCTTAACCGCCTGGCCTAATAATGCTTGGCTTAAATGCCTGGCCTAATGGTGCTTGGCTTAACTGCCTTGGCTAAGGATGTTTGGCTCAACTGACAGGGCTAAGGAGGTTTGGCTAAACTACTTTGTCTGAGGGTGTATGGCTTAACTGCCTGGCCTAAGGGTGTTGGCTGACCTGCCCTATCTAGGAAGGTTTGGCTTAACTACCTGGTTTATGTGTGGCTGAACTGTCCGGAAAAAACCAAATCGCTTAACTGGCTGGCCTAAAAAGAAGGGCCTAGGTGACTGGACTTAAAATGTTTGGCATGAACGCGTGGACTAGGGATGTTTGGCTTACCTGATTTGTATAGGGGTGCTTGGCTTAACTACCTGGGCTAAGGTTGTATGGCGAAAATGCCTTGCCTTGGGAAATATGGCTTAGAGGCCATACCTAAGGAAGTTTTGCGTAACTGCCTCAGCTTAGGATGTTTGGCTCAACTGACTGGCCTAGGAAAGTTTGGCTTAACTATCTGTGCTAAGGAGGGATGGCTTAACTGCCTGGCCTGATGATGCTTGGCTTAACTGCCTGGCCTAATAATGCAAGGCTTAACTGCCTGGCCTAATAATGCTTGGCTTAACTGCCTGGCCTAATGATGCTTGGCTTAACTGCCTGGCCTAATAATGCTTGGCTTAACCGCCTGGCTTATTGCTGCTTGGCTTAACCGCCTGGCCTTTTGATGCTTGGCTTAACCGCCTGGCCTTCTGATGCTTGGCTTAACCGCCTGGCTTATTGCTGCTTGGCTTAACCGCCTGGCCTTTTGATGCTTGGCTTAACCGCCTGGCCTTCTGATGCTTGGCTTAACCGCCTGGCCTTCTGATGCTTGGCTTAACCGCCTGGCATATATAAAAAAATACAAAAATGAAAAAAAAATTAAAAAATACAAAAATGAAAAAAAAAAAAAATACAAAAATAAAAAAAAATATATATATATATAGTGGAAAACTTTTTTTAGAATAAGTTTCAGTTAAGTTTTGATTTTTTTTCCAAACAAAAAAAAAGGGGGAAAATTTTTTTTAGCATAAGTTTCAGTGATGTTTTGATATTATTTAGTTTATTGTTGTAAGGAAATTAAGATTCTTGGCTTTACCGCCTGGCCTATTGCTGCTTGGCTTAACCGCCTGGCCTTCTGATGCTTGGCTTAACCGCCTGGCATTCTGATGCTTGGCTTAACTGCCTGGCTTATTGCTGCTTGGCTTAACCGCCTGGCCTTCTGATGCTTGGCTTAACCGCCTGGCCTTCTGATGCTTGGCTTAACCGCCTGGCCTTCTGATGCTTGGCTTAACTGCCTGGCCTTCTGATGCTTGGCTTAACCGCCTGGCTTATTGCTGCTTGGCTTAACCGCCTGGCCTTCTGATGCTTGGCTTAACCGCCTGGCCTTCTGATGCTTGGCTTAACCGCCTGGCCTTCTGATGCTTGGCTTAACTGCCTGGCCTTCTGATGCTTGGCTTAACCGCCTGGCTTATTGCTGCTTGGCTTAACCGCCTGGCCTTCTGATGCTTGGTCTTCTGATGCTTGGCTTAACCGCCTGGCCTAGTGATGCTTGGCTTAACCGCCTGGCCTTCTGATGCTTGGCTTAACCGCCTGGCCTTCTGATGCTTGGCTTAACCACCTGGCCTTCTGATGCTTGGCTTAACCGCCTGGCTTATTGCTGCTTGGCTTAACCGCCTGGCCTTCTGATGCTTGGCTTAACCGCCTGGCTTAATGATGCTTGGCTTAACCGCCTGGCCTAATGATGCTTGGCTTAACCGCCTGGCCTAATAATGCTTGGCTTAACCGCTTGGCCTAATAATGCTTGGCTTAACCGCCTGGCCTAATAATGCTTGGCTTAAATGCCTGACCTAATGGTGCTTGGCTTAACTGCCTTGGCTAAGGATGTTTGGCTCAAATGACAGGGCTAAGGAGGTTTGGCTAAACTACTTTGTCTGAGGGTGTATGGCTTAACTGCCTGGCCTAAGGGTGTTGGCTGACCTGCCCTATCTAGGAAGGTTTGGCTTAACTACCTGGTTTATGTGTGGCTGAACTGTCTGGAAAAAACCGAAACGCTTAACTGGCTGGCCTAAAAAGAAGGGCCTAGGTGACTGGACTTAAAATGTTTGGCATGAACGCGTGGACTAGGGATGTTTGGCTTACCTGATTTGTATAGGGGTGCTTGGCTTAACTACCTGGGCTAAGGTTGTATGGCGAAAATGCCTTGCCTTGGGAAATATGGCTTAGAGGCCATACCTAAGGAAGTTTTGCGTAACTGCCTCAGCTTAAGATGTTTGGCTCAACTGACTGGCCTATGAAAGTTTGGCTTAACTATCTGTGCTAAGGAGGGATGGCTTAACTGCCTGGCCTGATGATGCTTGGCTTAACTGCCTGGCCTAATAATGCAAGGCTTAACTGCCTGGCCTAATAATGCTTGGCTTAACTGCCTGGCCTAATGATGCTTGGCTTAACTGCCTGGCCTAATAATGCTTGGCTTAACCGCCTGGCTTATTGCTGCTTGGCTTAACCGCCTGGCCTTTTGATGCTTGGCTTAACCACCTGGCCTTCTGATGCTTGGCTTAACCGCCTGGCTTATTGCTGCTTGGCTTAACCGCCTGGCCTTTTGATGCTTGGCTTAACCGCCTGGCCTTCTGATGCTTGGCTTAACAGCCTGGCCTTCTGATGCTTGGCTTAACCGCCTGGCATATATAAAAAAATACAAAAATGAAAAAAAAAAAAAATACAAAAATAAAAAAAAATATTTATATATAGTGGAAAACTTTTTTTAGAATAAGTTTCAGTTAAGTTTTGATTTTTTTTCCAAACAAAAAAAAAGGGGGAAAATTTTTTTTAGCATAAGTTTCAGTGAAGTTTTGATATTATTTAGTTTATTGTTGTAAGGAAATTAAGATGCTTGGCTTTACCGCCTGGCCTATTGCTGCTTGGCTTAACCGCCTGGCCTTCTGATGCTTGGCTTAACCGCCTGGCATTCTGATGCTTGGCTTAACCGCCTGGCTTATTGCTGCTTGGCTTAACCGCCTGGCCTTCTGATGCTTGGCTTAACCGCCTGGCCTTCTGATGCTTGGCTTAACCGCCTGGCCTTCTGATGCTTGGCTTAACTGCCTGGCCTTCTGATGCTTGGCTTAACTGCCTGGCCTTCTGATGCTTGGCTTAACCGCCTGGCTTATTGCAGCTTGGCTTAACCGCCTGGCCTTCTGATGCTTGGTCTTCTGATGCTTGGCTTAACCGCCTGGCCTAGTGATGCTTGGCTTAACCGCCTGGCCTTCTGACGCTTGGCTTAACCGCCTGGCCTTCTGATGCTTGGCTTAACCGCCTGGCCTTCTGATGCTTGGCTTAACCGCCTGGCTTATTGCTGCTTGGCTTAACCGCCTGGCCTTCTGATGCTTGGCTTAACCGCCTGGCTTAATGATGCTTGGCTTAACCGCCTGGCCTAATGATGCTTGGCTTAACCGCCTGGCCTAATAATGCTTGGCTTAACCGCTTGGCCTAATAATGCTTGGCTTAACCGCCTGGCCTAATAATGCTTGGCTTAAATGCCTGACCTAATGGTGCTTGGCTTAACTGCCTTGGCTATGGATGTTTGGCTCAACTGACAGGGCTAAGGAGGTTTGGCTAAACTACTTTGTCTGAGGGTGTATGGCTTAACTGCCTGGCCTAAGGGTGTTGGCTGACCTGCCCTATCTAGGAAGGTTTGGCTTAACTACCTGGTTTATGTGTGGCTGAACTGTCTGGAAAAAACCGAAACGCTTAACTGGCTGGCCTAAAAAGAAGGGCCTAGGTGACTGGACTTAAAATGTTTGGCATGAACGCGTGGACTAGGGATGTTTGGCTTACCTGATTTGTATAGGGGTGCTTGGCTTAACTACCTGGGCTAAGGTTGTATGGCGAAAATGTCTTGCCTTGGGAAATATGGCTTAGAGGCCATACCTAAGGAAGTTTTGCGTAACTGCCTCAGCTTAGGATGTTTGGCTCAACTGACTGGCCTATGAAAGTTTGGCTTAACTATCTGTGCTAAGGAGGGATGGCTTAACTGCCTGGCCTGATGATGCTTGGCTTAACTGCCTGGCCTAATAATGCAAGGCTTAACTGCCTGGCCTAATAATGCTTGGCTTAACTGCCTGGCCTAATGATGCTTGGCTTAACTGCCTGGCCTAATAATGCTTGGCTTAACTGCCAGGCCTGATGATGCTTGGCTTAACCGCCTGGCTTATTGCTGCTTGGCTTAACCGCCTGGCCTTTTGATGCTTGGCTTAATCGCCTGGCCTTCTGATGCTTGGCTTAACCGCCTGGACTTCTGATGCTTGGCTTAATCACCTGGCATATAAAAAAAAAATACAAAAATGAAAAAAAAATTAAAAAATACAAAAATGAAAAAAAAATAAAAAATACAAAAATAAAAAAAAAATATATATATAGTGGAAAACTTTTTTTAGAATAAGTTTCAGTTAAGTTTTGATTTTTTTTCCAAACAAAAAAAAAGGGGGAAAATTTTTTTTAGCATAAGTTTCAGTGAAGTTTTGAAATTATTTAGTTTATTGTTGTAAGGATATAAAGATGCTTGGCTTTACCGCCTGGCCTATTGCTGCTTGGCTTAACCGCCTGGCCTTCTGATGCTTGGCTTAACCGCCTAGCATTCTGATGCTTGGCTTAACCGCCTGGCTTATTGCTGCTTGGCTTAACCGCCTGGCCTTCTGATGCTTGGCTTAACCGCCTGGCTTATTGCTGCTTGGCTTAACCGCCTGGCCTTCTGATGCTTGGCTTAACCGCCTGGCCTTCTGATGCTTGGCTTAACCGCCTGGCCCTCTGATGCTTGGCTTAACTGCCTGGCCTTCTGATGCTTGGCTTAACCGCCTGGCTTATTGCTGCTTGGCTTAACCGCCTGGCCTTCTGATGCTTGGCTTAACCGCCTGGCCTTCTGATGCTTGGCTTAACCGCCTGGCCTAGTGATGCTTGGCTTAATCGCCTGGCCTTCTGATGCTTGGCTTAACCGCCTGGCCTTCTGATGCTTGGCTTAACCGCCTGGCCTTCTGATGCTTGGCTTAACCGCCTGGCCTTCTGATGCTTGGCTTAACCGCCTGACTTATTGCTGCTTGGCTTAACCGCCTGGCCTTCTGATGCTTGGCTTAACCGCCTGGCTTAATGATGCTTGGCTTAACCGGCTGGCCTAATGATGCTTGGCTTAACCGCCTGGCCTAATAATGCTTGGCTTAACCGCTTGGCCTAATAATGCTTGGCTTAACCGCCTGGCCTAATAATGCTTGGCTTAAATGCCTGGCCTAATGGTGCTTGGCTTAACTGCCTTGGCTAAGGATGTTTGGCTCAACTGACAGGGCTAAGGAGGTTTGGCTAAACTACTTTGTCTGAGGGTGTATGGCTTAACTGCCTGGCCTAAGGGTGTTGGCTGACCTGCCCTATCTAGGAAGGTTTGGCTTAACTACCTGGTTTATGTGTGGCTGAACTGTCCGGAAAAAACCGAAACGCTTAACTGGCTGACATAAAAAGAAGGGCCTAGGTGACTGGACTTAAAATGTTTGGCATGAACGCGTGGACTAGGGATGTTTGGCTTACCTGATTTGTATAGGGGTGCTTGGCTTAACTACCTGGGCTAAGGTTGTATGGCGAAAATGCCTTGCCTTGGAAAATATGGCTTAGAGGCCATACCTAAGGAAGTTTTGCGTAACTGCCTCAGCTTAGGATGTTTGGCTCAACTGACTGGCCTATGAAAGTTTGGCTTAACTATCTGTGCTAAGGATGGATGGCTTAACTGCCTGGCCTGATGATGCTTGGCTTAACTGCCTGGCCTAATAATGCAAGGCTTAACTGCCTGGCCTAATAATGCTTGGCTAATGATGCTTGGCTTAACTGCCTGGCCTAATAATGCTTGGCTTAACTGCCAGGCCTGATGATGCTTGGCTTAACCGCCTGGCTTATTGCTGCTTGGCTTAACCGCCTGGCCTTTTGATGCTTGGCTTAACCGCCTGGCCTTCTGATGCTTGGCTTAACCGCCTGGCCTTCTGATGCTTGGCTTAACCGCCTGGCTTATTGCTGCTTGGCTTAACCGCCTGGCCTTTTGATGCTTGGCTTAACCGCCTGGCCTTCTGATGCTTGGCTTAACCGCCTGGCCTTCTGATGCTTGGCTTAACCGCCTGGCATATATAAAAAAATACAAAAATGAAAAAAAACTTAAAAAATACAAAAATAAAAAAAAAAAAAAAAATACAAAAATAAAAAATATATATATATATAGTGGAAAACTTTTTTTAGAATAAGTTTCAGTTAAGTTTTGATTTTTTTTTCAAACAAAAAACAAGGGGGAAAATTTTTTTTAGCATAAGTTTCAGTGAAGTTTTGAAATTATTTAGTTTATTGTTGTAAGGAAATTAAGATTCTTGGCTTTACCGCCTGGCCTATTGCTGCTTGGCTTAACCGCCTGGCCTTCTGATGCTTGGCTTAACCGCCTGGCATTCTGATGCTTGGCTTAACCGCCTGGCTTATTGCTGCTTGGCTTAACCGCCTGGCCTTCTGATGCTTGGCTTAACTGCCTGGCCTTCTGATGCTTGGCTTAACCACCTGGCCTTCTGATGCTTGGCTTAACTGCCTGGCCTTCTGATACTTGGCTTAACCGCCTGGCTTATTGCTGCTTGGCTTAACCGCCTGGCCTTCTGATGCTTGGCTTAACCGCCTTGCCTTCTGATGCTTGGCTTAACCGCCTGGCCTAGTGATGCTTGTCTTAACCGCCTGGCCTTCTGATGCTAGGCATAACCGCCTGGCCTTCTGATGCTTGGCTTAACCGCCTGGCCTTCTGATGCTTGGCTTAACCGCCTGGCTTATTGCTGCTTGGCTTAACCGCCTGGCCTTCTGATGCTTGGCTTAACCGCCTGGCTTAATGATGCTTGGCTTAACCGCCTGGCCTAGTGATGCTTGGCTTAACCGCCTGGCCTAATAATGCTTGGCTTAACCGCTTGGCCTAATAATGCTTGGCTTAACCGCCTGGCCTAATAATGCTTGGCTTAAATGCCTGGCCTAATGGTGCTTGGCTTAACTGCCTTGGCTAAGGATGTTTGGCTCAACTGACAGGGCTAAGGAGGTTTGGCTAAACTACTTTGTCTGAGGGTGTATGGCTTAACTGCCTGGCCTAAAGGTGTTGGCTGACCTGCCCTATCTAGTAAGGTTTGGCTTAACTACCTGGTTTATGTGTGGCTGAACTGTCTGGAAAAAACCGAAACGCTTAACTGGCTGGCCTAAAAAGAAGGGCCTAAGTGACTGGACTTAAAATGTTTGGCATGAACGCGTGGACTAGGGATGTTTGGCTTACCTGATTTGTATAGGGGTGCTTGGCTTAACTACCTGGGCTAAGGTTGTATGGCGAAAATGCCTTGCCTTGGGAAATATGGCTTAGAGGCCATACCTAAGGAAGTTTTGCGTAACTGCCTCAGCTTAGGATGTTTGGCTCAACTGACTGGCCTATGAAAGTTTGGCTTAACTATCTGTGCTAAGGAGGGATGGCTTAACTGCCTGGCCTGATGATGCTTGGCTTAACTGCCTGGCCTAATAATGCAAGGCTTAACTGCCTGGCCTAATAATGCTTGGCTTAACTGCCTGGCCTAATGATGCTTGGCTTAACTGCCTGGCCTAATAATGCTTGGCTTAACTGCCAGGCCTGATGATGCTTGGCTTAACAGCCTGGCTTATTGCTGCTTGGCTTAACCGCCTGGCTTGTTGCTGCTTGGCTTAACCGCCGGGCCTTCTGATGCTTGGCTTAACCGCCTGGCCTTCTGATGCTTGGCTTAACCGCCTGGCTTATTGCTGCTTGGCTTAACCACCTGGCCTTTTGATGCTTGGCTTAACCGCCTGGCCTTCTGATGCTTGGCTTAACCGCCTGGCCTTCTGATGCTTGGCTTAACCGCCTGGCATATAAAAAAAATACAAATAAAAAAAATTAAAAAATACAAAAATGAAAAAAAAACAAAAATACAAAAATAAAAAAAATATATATATAGTGGAAAACTTTTTTTAGAATAAGTTTCAGTTAAGTTTTGATTTTTTTTTTCAAACAAAAAAAAAGGGGGAAAATTTTTTTTAGCATAAGTTTCAGTGAAGTTTTGAAATTATTTAGTTTATTGTTGTAAGGAAATTAAGATTCTTGGCTTTACCGCCTGGCCTATTGCTGCTTGGCTTAACCGCCTGGCCTTCTGATGCTTGGCTTAACCGCCTGGCATTCTGATGCTTGGCTTAACCGCCTGGCTTATTGCTGCTTGGCTTAACCGCCTGGCCTTCTGATGCTTGGCTTAACCGCCTGGCCTTCTGATGCTTGGCTTAACCGCCTGGCTTTCTGATGCTTGGCTTAACTGCCTGGCCTTCTGATGCTTGGCTTAACCGTCTGGCTTATTGCTGCTTGGCTTAACCGCCTGGCCTTCTGATGCTTGGCTTAACCGCCTGGCCTTCTGATGCTTGGCTTAACCGCCTGGCCTAGTGATGCTTGGCTTAACCGCCTGGCCTTCTGATGCTTGGCTTAACCGCCTGTCCTACTGATGCTTGGCTTAACCGCCTGGCTTATTGCTTCATGGCTTAAACGCCTGGCCTTCTGATGCTTGGCTTAACCGCCTGGCTTAATGATGCTTGGCTTAACCGCCTGGCCTAATAATGCTTGGCTTAACCGCTTGGCCTAATAATGCTTGGCTTAACCGCCTGGCCTAATAATGCTTGTCTTAAATGCCTGGCCTAATGGTGCTTAGCTTAACTGCCTTGGCTAAGGATGTTTGGCTCAACTGACAGGGCTAAGGAGGTTTGGCTAAACTACTTTGTCTGAGGGTGTATGGCTTAACTGCCTGGCCTAAGGGTGTTGGCTGACCTGCCCTATCTAGGAAGGTTTGGCTTAACTACCTGGTTTATGTGTGGCTGAACTGTCCGGAAAAAACCGAAACGCTTAACTGGCTGGCCTAAAAAGAAGGGCCTAGGTGACTGGACTTAAAATGTTTGGCATGAACGCGTGGACTAGGGATGTTTGGCTTACCTGATTTGTATAGGGGTGCTTGGCTTAACTACCTGGGTTGAGGTTGTATGGCGAAAATGCCTTGCCTTGGGAAATATGGCTTAGAGGCCATACCTAAGGAAGTTTTGCGTAACTGCCTCAGCTTAGGATGTTTGGCTCAACTGACTGGCCTATGAAAGTTTGGCTTAACTATCTGGGCTAAGGAGGGATGGCTTAACTGCCTGGCCTGATAATGCTTGGCTTAACTGCCTGGCCTAATAATGCAAGGCTTAACTGCCTGGCCTAATAATGCTTGGCTTAACTGCCTGGCCTAATAATGCTTGGCTTAACTGCCTGGCCTAATGATGCTTGGCTTAACTGCCTGGCCTAATAATGCTTGGTTTAACTGCCAGGCCTGATGATGCTTGGCTTAACCGCCTTGCTTATTGCTGCTTGGCTTAACCGCCTGGCCTTTTGATGCTTGGCTTAACCGCCTGGCCTTCTGATGCTTGGCTTAACCGCCTGGCCTTCTGATGCTTGGCTTAACCGCCTGGCTTATTGCTGCTTGGCTTAACCACCTGGCCTTTTGATGCTTGGCTTAACCGCCTGGCCTTCTGATGCTTGGCTTAACCGCCTGGCCTTCTGATGCTTGGCTTAACCGCCTGGCATATAAAAAAAAATACAAAAATGAAAAAAAATTAAAAAATACAAAAATGAAAAAAAAAATAAAATATACAAAAATAAAAAAAAAATATATATATAGTGGAAAACTTTTTTTAGAATAAGTTTCAGTTAAGTTTTGATTTTTTTTTCAAAAAAAAAAAAGGGGGAAAAATTTTTTTTACCATAAGTTTCAGTGAAGTTTTGATATTATTTAGTTTATTGTTGTAAGGAAATTAAGATGCTTGGCGTTACCGCCTGGCCTATTGCTGCTTGGCTTAACCGCCTGGCCTTCTGACGCTTGGCTTAACCGCCTGGCAATCTGATGCTTGGCTTAACCGCCTGGCTTATTGCTGCTTGGCTTAACCGCCTGGCCTTCTGATGCTTGGCTTAACCGCCTGGCCTTCTGATGCTTGGCTTAACCGCCTGGCCTTCTGATGCTTGGCTTAACTGCCTGGCCTAATAATGCTTGGCTTAACCGCCTGGCTTATTGCTGCTTGGCTTAACCGCCTGGCCTTCTGATGCTTGGCTTAACCGCCTGGCCTTCTAATGCTTGGCTTAACCGCCTGGCCTTCTGATGCTTGGCTTAACCGCCTGGCCTTCTGATGCTTGGCTTAACCGCCTGGCCTTCTGATGCTTGGCTTAACCGCCTGGCTTATTGCTGCTTGGCTTAACCGCCTGGCCTTTTGATGCTCGGCTTAACCGCCTGGCCTTCTGATGCTTGGCTTAACCGCCTGGCATATAAAAAAGAAATACAAAAATGAAAAAAAATTAAAAAATACAAAAATGAAAAAAAAATAAAAAATTCAAAAATTAAAATATATATATATATATATATATATATATATATATATATATATATATATATATATATATATATATATAGTGGAAAACTTTTTTTAGAATAAGTTTCAGTGAAATATTGAAATTATTTAGTTTATTGTTGTAAGGAAATTAAGATGCTTGGCTTTACTGCCTGGCCTATTGCTGCTTGGCTTAACCACCTGGCCTATTGCTGCTTGGCTTAACCGCCTGGCTTTCTGATGCTTGGCTTAACCGCCTGGCCGTCTGATGCTTGGCTTAACCGCCTGGCCTTCTGATGCTTGGCTTAACCGCCTGGCCTTCTGATGCTTGGTTTAACTGCCTGGCTTATTGCTGCTTGGCTTAACCGCCTGGCCTTCTGATGCTTGACTTAACCGCGTGGCCTTTTGATACTTGGCTTAACCGCCTGGCCTTCTGATGCTTGGCTTAACCGCCTGGCTTATTGCTGCTTGGGTTAACCGCCTGGCTTTCTGATGCTTGGCTTAACCGCCTGGCCTTCTGATGCTTGGCTTAACCGCCTGGCCTTCTGATGCTTGGCTTAACCGCCTGGCCTTCTGATGCTTGGCTTAACCGCCTGGCCTTCTGATGCTTGGCTTAACCGCCTAGCTTATTGCTGCTTGGCTTAACCGCCTGGGTTATTGCTGCTTGGCTTAACCGCCTGGCCTTCTGATGCTTGGCTTAACCGCCTGGCCTTCTGATGCTTGGCTTAACCGCCTGGCTTATTGCTGCTTGGCTTAACCGCCTGGCCTTCTGATGCTTGGCTTAACCGCCTGGCCTTCTGATGCTTGGTTTAACCGCCTGGCTTATTGCTGCTATGCTTAACCGCCTGACCTTCTGATGCTTGGCTTAACCGCCTGGCTTATTGCTGCTTGTCTCAACCGCCTGGCCTTCTGATGCTTGGCTTAACCGCCTGGCCTTCTGATGCTTGGCTTAACCACCTGGCCTTCTGATGCTTGGCTTAACCGCCTGGCTTATTGCTGCTTGACTTAACTGCCTGGCCTTCTGATGCTTGGCTTAACCACCTGGCCTTCTGATGCTTGGCTTAACCGCCTGGCCTATTGATGCTTGGCTTAACCGCCTGGTCTTCTGATGCTTGGCTTAACCGCCTGGCTTATTGCTGCTTTGCTTAACCGCCTGACCTTCTGATGCTTGGCTTAACCGCCTGGCTTATTGCTGCTTGTCTCAACCGCCTGGCCTTCTGATGCTTGGCTTAACCGCCTGGCCTTCTGATGCTTGGCTTAACCACCTGGCCTTCTGATGCTTGGCTTAACCGCCTGGCTTATTGCTGCTTGACTTAACTGCCTGGCCTTCTGATGCTTGGCTTAACCACCTGGCCTTCTGATGCTTGGCTTAACCGCCTGGCCTATTGATGCTTGGCTTAACCGCCTGGTCTTCTGATGCTTGGCTTAACCGCCTGGCTTATTGCTGCTTTGCTTAATTGCCTGGCCTTCTGATGCTTGGCTTAACCGCCTGACCTTCTGATGCTTGGCTTAACCGCCTGGCTTATTGCTGCTTGGCTTAACCGCCTGGCCTTCTGATGCTTGGCTTAACCGCCTGGCCTTCTGATGCTTGGCCTAACCGCCTGGCTTATTGCTGCTTGGCTTAACCGCCTGGCCTTCTGATGCTTGGCTTAACCGTCTGGCCTTCTGATGCTTGGCTTAACCGCCTGGCCTTCTGATGCTTGGCTTAACCGCCTGGCCTTCTGATGCTTGGCTTAACCACCTGGCTTATTGCTGCTTGGCTTCACTGCCTGGCTTATTGCTGCTTGGCTCAACTGCCTGGCCTTCTGATGCTTGGCTTAACTGCCTGGCCTTCTGATGCTTGGCTTAACCGCCTGGCCTTCTGATGCTTGGCTTAACCGCCTGGCCTTCTGATGCTTGGCTTAACCGCCTGGCCTTCTGATGCTTGGCTTAACCGCCTGGCTTATTGCTGCTTGGCTTAACCGCCTGGCCTGATGCTTGGTTTAACCACCTGGCTTATTGCTGCTTGGCGTAACCGCATGGCCTCCTGATGCTTGGCTTAACCTCCCCGCCTTCTGATGCTTGGCTTAACCGCCCGGCCTCCTGATGCTTGGCTTAACCGCCTGGCCTTCTGATGATTGGCTTAACCGCCTGGCCTTCTGATGCTTGGCTTAACCGCCTGGCCTTCTGATGCTTGGCTTAACCACCTGGCCTTCTGATGATTGGCTTAACCGCCTGGCCTTCTGATGCTTGGCTTAACCGCCTGGCCTTCTGATGCTTGGCTTAACCACCTGGCTTATTGCTGCTTGGCTTAACCGCCTGGCCTTCTGATGCTTGGCTTAACCGCCTGGCCTTCTGATGCTTGGCTTAACCGCCTGGCCTTCTGATGCTTGGCTTAACCGCCTGGCTTATTGCTGCTTGGCTTAACCGCCTGACCTTCTGATGCTTGGCTTACCCGCCTGGCCTTCTGATGCTTGGCTTAACCGCCTGGCATTCTGATGCTTGGCTTAACTGCCCGGCCTTCTGATGCTTGGCTTAACCACCGGGCCTTTTGATGCTTGGCTTAACCGCCTGGCCTTCTGATGCTTGGCTTAACCGCCTGGCTTATTGCTGCTTGGCTTAACTGCCTGGCCTTCTGATGCTTGGCTTAACCGCCTGGCCTTCTGATGCTTGGCTTAACCGCCTGGCCTTCTGATGCTTGGCTTAACCGCCTGGCCTTCTGATGTTTGGCTTAACCGCCTGGCCTTCTGATGCTTGGCTTAACCGCCTGGCTTATTGCTGCTTGGCTTAACCGCCTGGCCTTCTGATGCTTGGCTTAACCGCCTGGCTTTCTGATGCTTGGCTTAACCGCCTGGCCATCTGATGCTTCGCTTAACCGCCTGGCATATAAAAAAAATTGAAAAATGAAAAAAAAAATTGAAAAATACAAAAATGAAAAAAAAATAAAAAATACAAAAATAAAAAAAAATATATATATAGTGGAAAACTTTTTGTAGAATAAGTTTCAGTTAAGTTTTGATTTTTTTTTTCAAACAAAAAAAAAGGGGGAAAATTTTTTTTAGCATAAGTTTCAGTGAAGTTTTGAAATTATTTAGTTTATTGTTGTAAGGAAATTAAGATGCTTGGCTTTACCGCCTGGCCTATTGCTGCTTGGCTTAACCGCCTGGCCTTCTGATGCTTGGCTTAACCGCCTGGCCTTCTGATGCTTGACTTAACCGCCTGGCTTATTGCTGCTTGGCTTAACCGCCTGGCCTTCTGATGCTTGGCTTAACCGCCTGGCCTTCTGATGCTTGGCTTAACCGCCTAGCCTTCTGATGCTTGGCTTAACCGCCTGGCCTTCTGATGCTTGGCTTAACTGCCTGGCCTTCTGATGCTTGGCTTAACCGCCTGGCTTATTGCTGCTTGGCTTAACCGCCTGGCCTTCTGATGCTTGGCTTAACCGCCTGGCCTAGTGATGCTTGGCTTAACAGCTTGGCCTTCTGATGCTTGGCTTAACCGCCTGAGCTTCTGATGCTTGGCTTAACCGCCTGGCTTATTGTTGCTTGGCTTAACCGCCTCGCCTTCTGATGCTTGGCTTAACCGCCTCGCCTTCTGATGCTTGGCTTAACCGCCTCGCCTTCTGATGCTTGGCTTAACCGCCTGGCTTAATGATGCTTGGCTTAACCGCCTGGCCTAATAATGCTTGGCTTAACCGCCTGGCCTAATAATGCTTGGCTTAACCGCTTGGCCTAATAATGCTTGGCTTAACCGCCTGGCCTAATAATGCTTGGCTTGAATGCCTGGCCTAATGGTGCTTGGCTTAACTGCCTTGGCTAAGGATGTTTGGCTCAACTGACAGGGCTAAGGAGGTTTGGCTAAACTACTTTGTCTGAGGGTGTATGGTTTAACTGCCAGGCCTAAGGGTGTTGGCTGACCTGCCTTATCTAGGAAGGTTTGGCTTAACTACCTGGTTTATGTGTGGCTGAACTGTCCGGAAAAAACCGAAACGCTTAACTGGCTGGCCTAAAAAGAAGGGCCTAGGTGACTGAACTTAAAATGTTTGGCATGAACGCGTGGACTAGGGATGTTTGGCTTACCTGATTTGTATAGGGGTGCTTGGCTTAACTACCTGGGTTAAGGTTGTATGGCGAAAATGCCTTGCCTTGGGAAATATGGCTTAGAGGCCATACCTAAGGAAGTTTTGCGTAACTGCCTCAGCTTAGGATGTTTGGCTCAACTGACTGGCCTATGAAAGTTTGGCTTAACTATCTGGGCTAAGGAGGGATGGCTTAACTGCCTGGCCTGATGATGCTTGGCTTAACAGCCTGGCCTAATAATGCAAGGCTTAACTGCCTGGCCTAATAATGCTTGGCTTAACTGCCTGGCCTAATGATGCTTGGCTTAACTGCCTGGCCTAATAATGCTTGGCTTAACTGCCAGGCCTGATGATGCTTGGCTTAACCGCCTGGCTTATTGCTGCTTGGCTTAACCGCCTGGCCTTTTGATGCTTGGCTTAACCGCCTGGCCTTCTGATGCTTGGCTTAACCGCCTGGCCTTCTGATGCTTGGCTTAACCGCCTGGCTTATTGCTGCTTGGCTTAACCGCCTGACCTTCTGATGCTTGGCTTACCCGCCTGGCCTTCTGATGCTTGGCTTAACCGCCTGGCATTCTGATGCTTGGCTTAACTGCCCGGCCTTCTGATGCTTGGCTCAACCGCCGGGCCTTTTGATGCTTGGCTTAACCGCCTGGCCTTCTGATGCTTGGCTTAACCGCCTGGCTTATTGCTGCTTGGCTTAACTGCCTGGCCTTCTGATGCTTGGCTTAACCGCCTGGCCTTCTGATGCTTGGCTTAACCGCCTGGCCTTCTGATGTTTGGCTTAACCGCCTGGCCTTCTGATGCTTGGCTTAACCGCCTGGCTTATTGCTGCTTGGCTTAACCGCCTGGCCTTCTGATGCTTGGCTTAACCGCCTGGCCTTCTGATGCTTGGCTTAACCGCCTGGCCATCTGATGCTTCGCTTAACCGCCTGGCATATAAAAAAAAATACAAAAATGAAAAAAAAATTGAAAAATACAAAAATGAAAAAAAAAATAAAAAATACAAAAATAAAAAAAAAATATATATATAGTGGAAAACTTTTTGTAGAATAAGTTTCAGTTAAGTTTTGATTTTTTTTTCAAACAAAAAAAATAGGGGGAAATTGTTTTTAGCATAAGTTTCAGTGAAGTTTTGAAATTATTTAGTTTATTGTTGTAAGGAAATTAAGATGCTTGGCTTTACCGCCTGGCCTATTGCTGCTTGGCTTAACCGCCTGGCCTTCTGATGCTTGGCTTAACCGCCTGGCCTTCTGATGCTTGACTTAACCGCCTGGCTTATTGCTGCTTGGCTTAACCGCCTGGCCTTCTGATGCTTGGCTTAACCGCCTAGCATTCTGATGCTTGGCTTAACCGCCTGGCCTTCTGATTCTTGGCTTAACTGCCTGGCCTTCTGATGCTTGGCTTAACCGCCTGGCTTATTGCTGCTTGGCTTAACCGCCTGGCCTTCTGATGCTTGGCTTAACCGCCTGGCCTAGTGATGCTTGGCTTAACAGCTTGGCCTTCTGATGCTTGGCTTAACCGCCTGAGCTTCTGATGCTTGGCTTAACCGCCTGGCTTATTGTTGCTTGGCTTAACCGCCTCGCCTTCTGATGCTTGGCTTAACCGCCTCGCCTTCTGATGCTTGGCTTAACCGCCTGGCTTAATGATGCTTGGCTTAACCGCCTGGCCTAATGATGCTTGGCTTAACCGCCTGGCCTAATAATGCTTGGCTTAACCGCTTGGCCTAATAATGCTTGGCTTAACCGCCTGGCCTAATAATGCTTGGCTTGAATGCCTGGCCTAATGGTGCTTGGCTTAACTGCCTTGGCTAAGGATGTTTGGCTCAAATGACAGGGCTAAGGAGGTTTGGCTAAACTACTTTGTCTGAGGGTGTATGGTTTAACTGCCAGGCCTAAGGGTGTTGGCTGACCTGCCTTATCTAGGAAGGTTTGGCTTAACTACCTGGTTTATGTGTGGCTGAACTGTCCGGAAAAAACCGAAACGCTTAACTGGCTGGCCTAAAAAGAAGGGCCTAGGTGACTGGACTTAAAATGTTTGGCATGAACGCGTGGACTAGGGATGTTTGGCTTACCTGATTTGTATAGGGGTGCTTGGCTTAACTACCTGAGTTAAGGTTGTATGGCGAAAATGCCTTGCCTTGGGAAATATGGCTTAGAGGCCATACCTAAGGAAGTTTTGCGTAACTGCCTCAGCTTAGGATGTTTGGCTCAACTGACTGGCCTATGAAAGTTTGGCTTAACTATCTGGGCTATGGAGGGATGGCTTAACTGCCTGGCCTGATGATGCTTGGCTTAAGGAAACCAAAATCACTCTTATTTGCAAGATCAAACTTCACATAACAGTTACCAAAAGCATCTCTCTCTCTCTCTCTCTCTCTCTCTCTCTTTCTCTCTCTCTCTCTCTCTCACATCATTAGCGTTGTCTTATCGTGTGCGTTTTATTCAATCTCGCTTTGAGCTCTTAAGAGTTCATTTCTAGTCTGTTTTTTCTTTTTTCGTTTTATTTCTTCATCAACTTGACGACTGGAGATAAGATGAAAAGACTCGGGGAAGGTAAATGATACTCGTTACCAGTAAATGAGAGTGAAAGATTAAAAGTAAATGATACTCCTTCGCAGGCGAGAGAGAGAGAGAGAGAGAGAGAGAGAGAGAGAGAGAGAGAGCGAGAGAGAGAGAGAGAGAGAGAGAGAGAGAGAGAGAGAGAGAGTCCAAAATATCCTTAATTAGCTTGGGAAAGCGAGCTATTATACTCCCAAAAGAATGTTACGTACTCTTTTTATTCAAGAACAAGACCTTTGTGTTGACGCAATTGCCTGTAGTCAGAGATGCAATCATGAGGCTAATAATTATATCTACTTAAACTTAGTTTCTTTTGGTAGGGTGTTTTTTTTTTAAACCCACCCTATTCAATTTTTCCTTTCTTTGCCTCATTTTTATTAAGACATTTCTTTTTTCTTTTACTTATTTTTTACCGTGGGCAAGATCGTCCTAATATACTCATATAATCATTACTACTTAGAAAACTGCAATGTCTACTTAAATACTAAAGGAATTATTATTATCACTTCATTGAAGTGTCCCAGAGAACACAAAATCAATGGGTTTGGTAATTTGAGGACTGCCAGTTACATGGCATCAACCATTAAGGATTCAAAGGCGTGTAATTCACATGCAGCAAGCAACACTTGTAAATAAAAAAGTACGGCCTCTACATTTCTTATTCTTAGCGCGCATAGTAACCCCATCTGACTCCAATCAACTTACAACGTAAAAGCCGTTGAATATCCCATATCATTTTGAACTCCATTTCCACTCCCGTTATTATATAGTCAATCTTATGTCAATATCAACCTTATTGAAAAAAAACACTGAATGTAGACATGTAAATGTCACCTTTATGAAACCCCTTGGGGGTCTATAAATACCTCAGTTGTACACTAAATAAACTTAATTATTGACGATATAATTTTATATTCATGTTTCCCTTCACCAATAGAGATGCATTTGCCAGGCTCAGATCTACAGTAAGAGCGTGACCAGTACCAAAGCATACTTTGTCCAAGATGACATCTCAGACGACACCTTCTCGGAAATCTCAGATTGGTTTTGTGAGCAAAGGGATGCATCAAATCATACCTCCTGGAGCAATACTTGACATCGCCAGGTGCCAATGGCCCTCAGAGAGACGATCAGTATTACTTACCTTCAGCCTGGTGCAGACAGCTCTACTCCTGAAGTCAACGTACTTCATGACCTTTGGGTACCATGCCTGTTGGAACCTATGTTAACTGCCCAATGTCAACACCTTAACCATGAAAGACCTAATGACTAGAGTCAATGCCCTTATGGACAGCCACGGCTCCACCATCAAGAACTCTATCAACATTTATATTCCGGACGAATAGGACAACCATTCAACGCCGACTGAACCCGAGGTGAATGTTGTAGATTAAAAAAACCTGTAAGTAGGTCATTGCCTGGAGTAGTGGCCTTCCCATTGACTAATCTCTTCTTTTTGAATGAATCAGGATCTAATGAGTATTATCTGGTAGATACTGGTGCCGCCATTCTAAGACTGTTGATGTCTGCCTGGTGGCGTCCAACGGATCTTCTATCCCTACCCATGGTGATGAAAAGCTGACTCTGTCGTTTTGGCTCGCCCAGTACCAGTAGAACTGCATCATTGCTGACGTTACATTGCATCTTATCGGTACAGATTATCAACAGATATCAACACCAAGTTAACACAAGCTCTTACTCATACCCACCTTGATCACTTGCTCACTCAACCTCGCTCTCCACATCAGCAAGCCCATGAATGCCTAAAAACACCTCCTCACTTTATATAAAGATATCTTCCACCTAGAACTATGACAGTCATGGATCCTGCCAACCCACAGTACTTATTACCATATCAAGAACCCAGGGGAATCCAGGGTTTGCAAAATTTAGATGTTTGGCCTTAGACTGTTTGGCAGTTGTTAAATGCATATTCATCAAAATGAAAAAAATGGACCTTTATCAAAAAGCCTAAAGCCTATGGTCATCACCCCGGCGCATTGTCCAGAAGACGGATAGATCCCTACACCCTTGTGGGGATTACAGACCTCCTTGCATGCAAACGGAACCAGACCAATATATCCCCAACATCGCCAAAATTTTTCAAATTTCTGAATACAACTGCACCATTTAATACATCCCTGTAAACTGAATCCTGTTGCCGATCCCCTTTCCAGAAACACACTGGCCACAATCCACCAAAGAACAGAAGGCCAACAAAAGGACCTTGAGTACCATACCTGCAGGCCATCTTGAATGTCTCTCTATTGGGAGGACGTCGCCTTCAATGATTCCAATGCCAATCTCTTCTGTGACAATAATACTGGTAGGCCACACCCATGGATACCTGCCTTTATGTGCCAACAGGCACTTTAACTGATCCATGGCCTTTCACACCCCTCGCAGTGATCTATTGCACAGCTACTGAAGTTGATATTCATATGTCATACCATTACTAAAGATACCACGGATTTAATCCATACCTGTACTTCATCTCAAACTTGAGAGGTGCATTGACACAGACATTACTAAAGATACCAAGGATTTAACTCATACCTGTAATTCATCTCAAGCTTCAGAGGTGCATCGACAAAGATATGGATGTGTGCACTTTTTGTCAACTTCAGCATTGTTTTGCACACATTCACATTGGTGTAGTTGGACTCCTACCCACGACATAGGAACATTTGTATTTTTTCATAGACATCAATCTATTGGACAGAAGCCATCCCCATGTAAGATGCGACATCTCCCTCACGAACTTCTGCCTTACTTTCTGCATGGATAGCAGGATTCGGTATCCCAGAGTATATTACTTCTGATAGGAGTGCCACTTCCCCATCTCAATTGTGGATATCATTAGAGCATCTTCTCAACATCACCCTACAACAGACTACCGCTTACAACCCTGAAGCCATTAGAATGGTTGAACATTTGCATTCTACCCTAAAAGCAATTTTGATGTGCTACTGCACTGACTCCAACTAGTTTCCAAAACCTCCATGGGTCCTCCTGGAACTGAGGACCACTTCAAAGGACACTATGGATGTCTCAGCGACAGAAATACCATAAGGTTGTCCTTGTATAATTTTTCCATCCGCCACCTTCTCCGATGATCTCCGATTCAAGAACAAGACCTTTGTGGTGATGCGACTGCCTGTAGTAAGATTTGCCAGCTGCCATCAGAATTACAAGCTCCAGTAAAGCAGTGCATATCAAAAGACCTACACACCACAATACGTCTTCATGCGCACCGACACTTACAAGCCACAACTTATAATCCAATATACGGGCCTTTTCCTTGTCTCTCATCTACTTCCAAAGCCTTCCTCATTAACATTTGGGGAAAAGAGGATTCAATCTCCATTGACAGCCTAAAACCTGTATATCTCCGGCAAGTACAACTCTCTGGGCAAATTGTTCTCTTTCAAATGTATATTTTCTTCAGGGCAGAGACCCATGTAATGCACATGCACCAAGTATCGCATATACAAATAAATAAGAATGTCCTCTCTGCGTTTTCTTCTACGCAATGAACATTATCATTTTGTCAGTCTTTATACCTGTCTTGTTCACTAAACAAAGATAGTTATTCGGGAGTTTATCTTCATGCCTCCTTCACTCCCATCACAGGCAATAAACAAATGAATTAGTTTATAAGAAAAGCACAACAAGGGAATAAATGCTATATATCCATCCACCCATACACATACATAAGAATAATAGCCAGAAAATTTTTGTCAAGAGTACATCATGCTTTGAAGGAGTATTACACTGCAGCATGACACTGTTACTAAATGCAGGCAATGACGACCTAGAAAGCAAGCAGCTTGGGGATTATCATCAAACAGGACATTTAATAACGCTGATCATGATCGTAAATATATTGCTCAGAAAAATTACATGAAAGTGCTTTAAATTCCTGGTGTTTTGAAATGTCGAGTCATCATACATAAAAGTGACTTTTGATAAATAGGTGACCAATAATACAGCACTGGGGACAATAGTCTTAATGTTTTAACTTCGGAGGCTTTGCTAACAGCACCAAGTTTTCTACTAAGGTTATACAAAGAATTGCTATATAATCTGCAACGAATTACCATTCAACGTTTCCCATAAGCTCTGAGATCTCTGTTCTCTCGAATCGTATACCTCTTTAATTGTGCTTGAAAAATTAACAAGGACTAAAGTGTTAATAACTGTCTAAGCCTAGTGCAATTTTGTTTTTAAATTGCTTTAACGAAATGAAGTGTTATGAACTCTGTATAATCGCTGTATACTCATTATCTCAAAATACTCAGTTGCATAAACTTTAACTTGATCTCCTGTTATGAAATGAAGCATTACTTAATCATTTGATAGAATCCAATTGTATAATTTAGACCAGTGCTCTGCAGGTAGCAGCACAAACATATTTTGTATTTCTTCAATAGAGAACGGTACCTTTTGATCTCACAATTCAGCAACGGCGAGTGTGGATTGAGATATAAATTATGTGATTGTGTAATCTGGTAAGTGAAACTACAGCTTCGTACTGCATCATATACACTGAAGTGATAACTTCATACTGCAGATTCCTATTGCTTTATATACACTACGTGATAAAACCATAAGAATTGTATATTCTACATTTTTATAAGTATATATTTTTGTAAGCCATCCGTATTATTTAATCTTTTGACCTTTCTTGTATAACTAATACCACCACGAGTCTGGTCACTATTACTCTTAAAGCTACTAAGTCGTAGACCTAAAAGAGCTATAAAGTTAGCGAATTTCAAATAATTCATTATCATGACTGATTTTCTGAACTTGTAAAACTGAAGAAGAGGCATCCCAGATTTATGAACAATAATCCAAACCACGAGAAAAAAAAATCTAATATAAAATTTAAATATCTGGAATGAAGAATTTATGGCCATCTAAACAACACCTTCAACCTCTAAACGAGTTCAGTTTAAAAATTTATATCCTGCAATCTATCCTCACATCAAGCTCCAACTAACAAGAATAATAAATTATGAACATAGGAGAGGGATATTAAATGAATAAAAATACAAAGCAGAGATTCACACTCGACAGCAATCCCACCGCAATCTCCATGAAAATTATATTATTACCTCCGCCAACGAAGTTCGAAGGAGGTTATGTTTTACACCTTGTTTGTGTTTGTTTATGTGTGTGTGTGTGTTTGTGAACAGCTTCCTGGCCAAAATTTAAATTGTAGAGTAATGAAATTTACAGGGATTAACTGTTATGTAAAAAGCTGGATATTATTAAATTTTGCAAGGTCAAGGTCAAAGGTCAAGATCACGGTCAAGCAAAATGTCAAATTCACGTAATTAATCATAAGTTTGGTCATCATTGTCACTGACTTCAAACTGATTCATATTTGAGTGTATGAAAATCCTCGCCTATTAATAAATTTTAAGGTCAAAGATCAAGATCAAGGTCAAGCAAAAGGTCGAGAAATAAACTGCCGTGGCGGAGGTCTGCGCTAAGTTGAGTGCCCTGCTAGCAATATTACTGCTTCCGCAACAAGCTCAAGCAAAGGAGAGTTGCGGAAACTTTTCGTTTTTCGAGACCAACATTTGGTATAAAAGTTGAAAAGCTCTTTCTACAATTCAAAGTTAAATCTAAAGTTTGATTTGTCACTTGGTGGTAAAGCAAGCATTTCTCTTTAATTCAGAGTGAAGAATAAACATTTCACAAAGTAATTTAGAATAAACATGAATACTTATAATTATATTGAAATAGGTCATAAATCTGAATCATAATTATATCAAAATAGCTGAGAAATCTGAATGATTATAATTATAGTAAAATAACTCATAAATCTGAATAATTATTATCATAAAATAACTCATAAATCTGAATAATTATTATCATAAAATAACTCATAAATCTGAATAATTATAATTATATTACAATAACTCCTAAATGTGAATAATTTTGATTAAATTAAAATAGCTCATAAATCTGGAATCATAATTATATTAAAATGGCTCATAAATCTGAATAATCATAATTATATCAATATAGCTCATAAATATGAACAATTATAATTATATTAAAATAGCTCATAAATCTGATGAATTAAAATTATATCAAAATACCTCACAAATGTAACTAACGAAAGGACCAAATCGATTCTACGTCGTTCATTTAAATTTTGAAATAAATCCCAACTTTTCTTTAAATAGGTATTTGACTTCGGCGCCATTCCATCGAGACCTGATGATGTCCCTTCAATAGACTCGCATAACAAGATGCATTTCGGCGAATTTATATTCCAGCCTTCATTCCCATTCCTATTCCCATTCCCATTCCTATTCCTATTTCCATTCCTATTCCTATTCCCATTCACATTCCCGTTTCCATTCCCATTCCCATTCCCATTCCCGTTCCTATTCTCATTCCCATTTCCATTCCTATTCCCATTCCTATTCCCCTTCCCATTCATATTCATATTCCCATTCCCAATCCTATTCTTATTTCCATTCGCATTCCTATTCCCATTTCCCATTCCCATTACCATTCCTATTCCCATTCCCATTACCATTCCTATTCCCATTCCCATTCCCAGTAACTCTGTCATTCGTCTTCTCGCGTCTGCTGTCACACACTGCCTAACGTCAGGCGATCAAGCAACCGAAGTTTCGACAGTTTTGTGAGTTTCGTCCTTCGTCAGGAAGGGAAGTTCTTCGTCAGGAGGGGAAGTTTGATGACAGGTAAAGAAATAACTTCCTACTTCTTTTTTAAAAGGTAGAACAACAATGGAGCGTTTTTCTTTAGCCCAAGTTGCATGCGAAAAATAAAAATAAGAGAGAGAAATTCCACTGACTGGCAATCAGGTAAAAGATTTTAACATTAAAACAAAAAACCTATATTCAATCGTGGTTTTTATGGCATCAATGTAATTGGTGTTGTGCGGGGAAAAAAATATATTTAAATTATTATACAGTACTTTAAAATTAATTTCTAAATTATCATACTTTAAAATTAGTTCCTAAAACTATTATACTTTAAAATTACTCCTAAAATTATTGTACTTTAAAAAAATTTCTGCAATTGTTATACTTTAACATTATTTCTAAAATAATTACACTTTAATATTAACTCTAAAATTACCATACTTTAAAATCCTTTCCAAAATTAGTAATCTTTGAAATTAGTTCTAAAAATATTATTTCTAAAATTATTGTACTTTAAAACCATTTCTGCAATTGTTATACTTTAACATTATTTCTAAAATAATTACACTTTAAAATTATTTCTGAAATTACTATGTATATTTCAAAATCCTTTTGAAAATTAGTAAGCTTTAAAATTAGTTCTAAAATTATTATACTTTTAAATTACGTCCTAAAATTATTATACTTCAAAATTACTTCATAGATTACTAGACTTTCAGTTTAATATACAATCACAGTTTTTATGGCAATGGCCAATACCAAAGTTGTCTTCAGATACGAGATGGTTGGCTTAAAGACTTTAATTTCTAAACTAAAATAAAGGTGATTATTCGTGCATAAAAAAGGATGAGTTAAATAATTAAGTCAGTGTCGGTTGATTTTATTTTTCAATAATTTGATAATCATCATCGTTAAGGTAGGATCATTCACAAGCAAAGGAAAGTATAAATGTAGAAAGGAATTGTAAGGGTCCTGGACGAATTTTATTACTTCCGCCAGCGAAATTGTAAGGAGGTTATGTTTTACCCCCTTTTTGTGTGTCTGTAATTTGTGTTTGTGTATTTCTTTGTGTATGTGTGTGATTGTTTGTGAACAGTTTCCTGGCCACAATCTTAATAGTGGAGTAATGAAACTTGCAGGTATTAGCTATTATGTAAAAAGATGGAAATTATTAAATTTTGGAAGTTCAGGGTCAAAGGTCAAAGGTCAAGGTCAAGAAAAATGTCCAATTCACGTATACAGCCATAAGTTTGGCCATCGTTGTCACAGATACTTAAACTAGGTTCATATTTGAGTGTACAAAAATTCACACCAATTAATACATGTTAAGGTCAAAGGTCTGTGCTCTACTGAGTGCCCTTTTAGTTTTAAAATATGTTTCATTACCGCATTGGGATTAATTGCAGTAGTTGGCTTTTTGAGAGAATTTATTGTTTATAGTTTTAAAGGTTTAAATGTTTAAAGGCCGTTCATGAATGGCAGAGGCAAGGGACAGTGACACAGCCCTACCGAGCAGGGCAATGGCCTAGCGACTGACCATTTGTACATATGATCTGCCCCAAGCCCCTCTCCACCCTAGCTAGGACCAAGGAGGGTCAGGTAATGGCTGCTGATGACTCAGCAGATAGACCTATAGGCTCCCCACCCCCCAAGCTTAGCTCACAAGGATGGTGAGGTTGCAGCGACCAAAGAAACTAACGAGTCAGAGGGACTTGAACCCCAGTCTGTCGAGCGTTAGATAAGGACGTTACCACATCGGCCACCAAAATTAATTTAAAATCTATATAAAAGAATTACATTTAACAATTCTGCACACTTTCCACCATCAAAATATCTATTCGTCTCACACACAGAGAACTATGATATCAACTAAAATTGTTTTTTTATACCAAATTATTCTGATCACTCAAAATTCTGCCCATTCCATTTTAGAAATGTCCCCATTTTGAAAAGGACCAACAAAAAATATTAGCCAAATATTTTTTCACCGCATTTCTTTCTGGGAGGAAGGTGTTTATCTAGGCCAGACGATAAGAGAAAGTTTAGTCGAAAACTTTTTACCTCTGGGTTATCTGCGATGACAGTTGTTTCAGGTCGAGCCATGCTGGAAAAGTGCCAGAATGGCTCTAGGACCTCAAAATGCAGCATTTCCTCTTGAAGTTTAATTGAACGACCCTTGTAAGTATTCATACGTGTATATGCGTATATATTCTGTTTATGTATGTATATACATAGATGTACATGCATATACATATACATATATATATCATAAAAGAATTTTCAATCAATGTACACTCCCAAGGTAGAATTTTATATTAAATGTATAGTGGTTGTTATTCACATCTATCAAAAGTCACGAGTGTTAGTGATAAATACAAGGAGTTTTTACAAATTTAGACTGGGGAAAAATGTAGGAATTAACATCAATGGGGAATACCTTAACAATTCAAAGACGACATAGATAAGTTTAGTGAATCATGGGAGCAATTGCAAAAAAAAAAAAAAATATATAGACGACTTGAATAGAGAAAGCATAAATGTAGAATTGAAATTAAATATGAGTAAGTGTTTCTCCAGGACATGAGACCGATATCAAAAGAAGAATAACCATGGGTTGGAAAGCTTTTGGTAAACAAAATGAGATTATGAAAAGTAGTAAAACAGATGG
>NC_090725.1:50624891-50637391 GCF_036898095.1 Palaemon carinicauda | reverse complement strand
ACCAACGCAATTTATATATCTATTCAAGAAAGACAGATGGCATTTGAAGAGAAGGGGTAGGAATGATGATAACACCAAGAACAGAAAAGGCATTATCTGAGCAGAAAGCTGTAAATAGTAGATTGCTCCTTGCAAAGTTTATAAACAAAGAAGTGCAGTTTGAGTATTATAGTTTGCTAAGCACCAACAAATGATTCCCCTGAAGAAAGGAAAGATGAATACTATGAAGATCTGCTCAGAGTGTAATAGATGAGATCCCAAAGAGATATGAAAATTGTAATTGGTGACTATGCTAATGTTGGAAGGAATAATCAAGGTACAGAAAATGTGATGGGTGCTGAGGGTCTTGGCGAAGTTGCAAATGAAAATGGAGCAAAATTCATAAGTTTCTGATCAACAAACAATCTTGTCATTGGAGGTATTCTTTTCCAGCACAAGGACATCCCCAAATATACAAGGACTTCACCATGTGGCAATTACAAAAATCGAATAAATGATATAGCCATTAATAAAGAGAGAAGGAGGACTCTGGGAAATGCAAGAAGTTATAGAGGTACAGATATTGAAAATGATCACCAGCTCCTTATTGCCCCACTGAAATTAAAACTGAAAGCGCCCAACAGAAATGTATATAGATTAACTAGCTTTGATACAACCAAGCTTCTGGAAGATTAGCACAGAGAAACATTTGTAATTGAATGTAGGAATTGATTTGCAGTCTTAGAGACTTTGCAAGACGAGAAGAAATGGCAATTAATGAAGAATGGTGTGAAATTAACAACATATATCAGTTAGTTGGTAGTGAAGTTTTTGGACATGCCCTTACAAGGAGAAAGCCATGGATATCAAATGACACTTGGGATGCTATAAAAAGGAGACAAAGACAGCAATTTATCCTTTAGAGTTTTCAAGAAAGTAATGAAAATTACAAGGTAAAGTATGCTAAGTATTCCAATATCTATAGTAAGGTCAAAAGAAAAGCCAGGAATGACTGGAGAGAATATTTAGACAGTATAGCAGATTAGGCTGACAAAGCTATGAATTCAGGAAGTGGCATGGTGTCAGAATTGCTCATAGAATTATTAATGAAATCTCTATGGTAGTAAAGAAGAAGCATATACCCATAAAAAAAGAGAGATGGATCTGTTATAAACATGGTTGGATGGAACACATTGCAATGATTACAAAGGCATCACACCTGCGGCAGTGGTCATGAAAATATATAGCATGCTTATTCTAAAGAGACTAGAAGAAAGATTGATGAAAAGCTGAGAGATGAAAAAGCAGGACTTCGAAAAAGTAGAAGTTGTACTGACCAAATCTTAATTTTAAGACATGTCGTACAACCAAGCGTGGAATATAGAATTCCACTTTAGATGGTATTTGTGAACTATGAAAAAGGATTTCATACTGTGCACCAGCCAATTTTGTGAAGAGTCCTGCGTAAGTACGGAATTCATTTTAAGTATGTAAATTTGATTAAGTCTGTTCATGAGCGTAGGAAGTGCAAAGTTGATGTTAGAGGAGTCGTATCAAATAAATTGCCAGCAAACAGCAGAATAACTCCAAGGGAATGTGTTGTCGCCTATGTTGTTAATTCTCCCCATGGATTTTTTAATGCGTAAAACAGTTGGATATGGTAGAGAAGGATTGGACTGGATTGGTAAAAGGAAATTAGCAGACCTACAGAGTATGCTGATGATTGCTGTTCTTATTAGCAGAACACCACAGGATTTGCAATGCTGGCTTACCAGAATGCATGAAATATCACAAGAGGTTCGTCTCAAGAATGTCAAGAGATGATGAGAACGAAATATGCAATAGAAGAAGAAATATCATTGGAAGGAAAAAGGATCAATGAGGTAGAATCATTTAAGTATTTAGGAACAATGATCTCCAATACAGGGTCTTCAGAATTGGAGTTTAGTGAAAGATTAAGAAAACCAAACCAGACAAAGGCTAGGTTAAGTAAAATTTGGATATCAAATAGCCTGAAATTACATATAAAAATCAGACTATATATCAGTTAAGTGAGATTTGTGTTACTGTATGGACATGAGTCGTGGTATAGCAGTGAAACAATCTCCAACATATTTAACAGATTTAAAAAAAAAAAAAAAAAAAAAAACTCAGAAGAATATTGGGAGTTAAATGGCAGGACAGGATTGGAAATGAAACTATAAGAAAATTACTCTAGTGCCATATGTGGATGAGATCATGGCGAGTGGTAGATGGAGATGGTTTGGACATGCTCTTCGTACTCCCCAAGAGAGATTGGTTCACCAAATGTTTAACTCGGCTCCACAAGGAACTAGAAGAGTTGGAAGACCCAGGCCTACATGGCTGAGGACTATGAACCGTGAAGTTGGAGATGATGAGTGGAAAAAGTATTGAATTAAAAGCTAAAGATATAGACGACTGGCGAAATCTTACCGAGGTCTTTTTGCGTCAATAGGAGTAGATGATGATGATGATGATATATTTATATATACATATATATATTTACATATATATTTATATATATATGAGTGTGTTGTGTAAATTATATATATATATATATATATATATATATATAATATATATTATAATATATAATATAATATAGCACATATGTGTGCATGAAAACGAACTTACGACAACTACCAGATGACTTCAAAGATATCTTTATTACAGGAACGACGGCACTCTACGGACAATCATTAGCGATACCAGTAGACGTATTTCAGGATTCAAATGATATCCACCATTCTTTAAGGAAGAAAAACAAATACTTCAGCCTAGAAATCTTATGTAACCGCAAAAACTTTCCCCCACCCTACGTCACAAGGATGGTGAAGTTGCAGACACTACTACAAACTATCGAACTTGAGCATGTCTCGAACTCCCGTCCAGCAGGTTTGGACATTTTGATATCACTTATTAACAAACTTTAGAAAAACACGGAGGTAAAAAAAATGGTGGTAATTAGTATGAATAGAGTTACCACAACCCCATTTAACTAATAGAGAGTATAATTTCCATTCCCCAGGTGCAAAAATAATCTCGTTCATCTTACTTGCAATAATTAACAGACTACTTGGGAGATGGAAAAATCGATTGTCTTCATACAAACAAATGGTAAATTAGGTCTACTGTTCCACAAGCTGCAAGATCAAGTAAAGAATTGTTAATTTCACAGAAACTAAGGACTAAAACAGCAAAATTTAGCTTCCAGAAAACAGAACTAAGGAATAAATCACCAAATCTAGCTTCCAGAAAACAGAACTCAGGACTAAATCAGCAAATTTAGCTTCCAGAAAACTGAACTAAGGACTAAATCAGCAAATTTAGTTTCCAGAAAACAGAACTAAGAGACTAAATCAGCAAATTTAGCTTCCCGAAAACAGAACTAAGGACTAAATCAGCAAATTTAGCTTCCAGAAAACAGAACTAAGGACTAAATCAGCAAATATTTAGCTTCCAGAAAACAAAAAGGGCGATGAGTAGATTTATCACTGTTCACTTTACTATCAAACACAAGTTAAAAGGGTTGCATTTTCCTTTGGACAGTGAGTGACAGTCATCCAAGTCAAGTAAAGGAGACATTGTTAATGCTATACCTAAAAAGTTAAGATACGAGCGCAACCCATCATTTATGATCTTAAGTTGTATCAGCAGAGGTCTTGCATTGTAAAATTATAGTTTATGTTAGCTGGAGCATAAAATTTCAAAGCAAAGGCTTTTGACTAAGTATAATTATTCTAATTAAAATTTGATGAATTAATTTTAGAGATAAGTGCCCTGTTTCTCACAATAGGCATATCTATAATAACCACTGAACTATTACTTAGTCCTCGATACCACTACACAAGACTAATACAAATAATAATGCTGATAAAATTTTCAGTTAAAATAACAACAGGATCCTCTACTTTGAATAACTGTGTCCAATCTAAACGAAAAAGATTTCTTAAAAGTGCCATTCCAATATGCTTAAGATTTATATATATTTCACAGAGAAAGATACATCTCCCTGAGCCTACGAAAGACATGATTGGATTCTTGGAGCTTGGAAACATTAGCTCAGGACAAGTGCCTTATTCAAGAAATATGATAATATAGCATGCTGTCTTGAGGCAACTGCACGATCTCCGATATTGCCATGAAGTTCAGCACTGTCACAATATATTAAGCGATGCAGGTGCTGTCTTGAATGTATTGGTCTTAGATTTTTCTCTGCATTTCAAGACAGTAAATCGATAAAAAAAAAGAAGAATTCGATCACGTTTGGAGCAAACCATCTTTACATCGACCCCAATTCTATTTACAAATCTGTGGTTGCTGAAACTCTTAACAAAGATCTAATTGACAAAGTTTCCCTTTCCAATATGGATCTCTAAAATTCTAACGGTACTTCTTATTTGTAAATTAATTTTTTGAGAAACATATAAGGCGTAAAGTCCCCTTTTGTTCTCTTCTTTTTTTATATTGGGTACCCCCAAAAATTAGAAGTGCCTTGATCAACAGATATAATAGATATATAGCAAATTTCCTCTTCAGCTCCCACGCCCTAAACAAAAATCAGTATATTAATCAAGTCTCTCAATAACTTAGTCCTTGCTGGAGGCTATTATTTATTCTTTTATTCTACAACTAGTGTACGAAATTCGTTAAAAAGGATGGCTGAGTATTTAAATAGATATGAGCACACGCACACACCCCCTCTCACCAGGGTATGATTACTCTCTATCCTCCTTACCAGAGCATCAGAGAGAGACAGAGTAGTCATACGCGTGACAATGACGCTGAGCGTGACCGGAAGAAAATAATATATTTATATACTGTATGTAGCCATACACTTGTTCTTTATAATACAAGGGAGATGTTTTCAATATGGCTCTCCTGTTTGACATTCAGCAGCCGACTCTCATATTAGAATTGAGGTCTACTAAGTTCATAACCCGACATTTTCGTAACAACTATATGGAGCAAACTTTATCTCAGAGTTCTTATTTTTCAAAACCATACCATCCATTAAGCAGTATCAGATATGTAGCTACCTCTAACTAGATAGCCTTTGAAATGTTTTATTACTGCTATGACCAAATAATGGAATGATCTCCCTAACCATATAGTCAAATCGGTCGAACTTCAGATGTTCAAACATTGTTTGAAGGTTTAAGGTTTATAGGCCGCTCAGGTATGGCAGAGGCAAGGGATAGTGACATTGCCCTACTAAGCAGGACAATGCCCTAGAAACTGACCATATATCGATATGATCAGCACCCAAGCCCCTTCTCCACTCAAGCTAATACCAAGGAGGGGTAGGCAATGGCTGCTAATGACTCGGCAGACAGACCTACAGGCTCCCCTAAAGCAACATCCAGCGCCCCCCCCCCCACCCCCTCATCCTTAGCTCAAATGGATGATGAGGTTGCAGTGACCAAAGGGACTTACGAGCTTGAGAGGGACTTTTAACTCCAGTCTGGCGATCACTAGGCATGGAGGTTACCAATTAGCCCAATATTTTGTTGAACAAATGAACCGCCAAATTCATTCCTTCCACACTCTACTTCCTTACTTCTAGAAAGGTAAATCTCTTAAAAAAAAAAAAATTATATCCTATCCCTAAACTCAAATTATTCGACTTCAATAAAGTTTACTCCACTCTTCAAAAAGAATGCCAGGGAGACTGAAGAAGTATGATAATAAAATCAAACTCCATTTCCCTTTCATAAAAAAATAACCTTGTCATAGTATTCATATACTTCTTAAGACATTTTTGTGCCGTTGTGATAGATGGGTGCGCACGTGTGTGTGTGTCTGTGTATGTAAATATATATATATATATATATATATGTGTGTGTGTGTGTGTGTGTGTGTATATATATAAACATATATACTGTATATATATTCGTAAATATATACACACACACATGTATATATATATATATATATATATACAGTATATATATATACTGTATATATATATATATATATACTGTATATATATATATATATATACTGTATATATATATATATATATATACTGTATATATATATATATATATGTATATATATATATATCCAAGTTTATTTATTCTCTCTCTCTCTCTCTCTCTCTCTCTATATATATATATATATATATACATATATATAAATAAATATATAAATATATATATATAGAATAAATAAACTTGGATATAAACAAAGATTAATGCATATCTCTGCATGCAAAAATAAAGCATACTACAGTATAAATATATACATAAACTAAAAAGATTGGTTGATGAAAAAATTTACCGTTTGTTGGTCTCAATGTGTCGAGACAATAAAATTACAATATAAACCTAGAAATATCCAGGACCAAACTTCTTCTTCCTTTCTATATATATAAAACAACTAAATGAATAAAAAGCTTATTAAGAAAAATGTACATCTAATGGTCTGAATAAGTCGAGAGATTAGAATTACACATTAAACCTAAAAATATCCAAGACCAAACATAGAGACAAATACTTTCCGAAGTACTTCTTAATTTCTATAAAAAAGGACCACAAGCGTCATCTCTAAAAACAAAAAGAAGAAGAAAAAACACCGAACTTTCGCTATTAACTCACTCTCGGTGCAACTAGAAAGCCCTTATGGGGCCCTGGAAGTGAATAGCCTGATTGTCTGGATTCGGGGATAAAGTTGGCAGGAGTTACAGAGGTATTGATTCTTCAGTCGTTGAAGGGCGCTGGGTTTTAGCAGGTCAAGGAGGGAAGGAGACACAGAAAGGAAGAGAAAAACGGATATAAAGTGAAAAAAAAAAATAAAAAGGTTGGGACGAGTCCATGCTATAATAGCTTTATATGGCGTTTTAAGATGGACCCCTTTGAAAGTAAAAGAAGGAAGATAACACAAAAGTTATGAATTATACTCTATTAAAATGTAAAGCAAGAGACGAGAAGTAGATCCATTTACTAAATGAAATACACAATTTATACTTTGCTTGCTAAAGTTCTGAAATATACCGCATGAAAATATAATGCAAGAGATGAAAAACAGAGAAACAGACATTTACTGTAATAAATACACACTTTTTAAACTTTATTCTTACCTAATTCAATGGCAGCCATGGAGGAACGGAGACAGAAACCAATAGAAATGGGGAATAACTAAGTATGTGATGTTATATTGAATATGATACAAGAAAATTCAATATCCATTGTCACGTATGATATAAACATATATGCAAGTGTAATTTGACATTTAAATATATAATGTACACAGTAAATACTTTATACATCTAAGAAATATGGGCTGAAACCCTTCAAGAAAATATAGGGGAATAACAGAAAAATTAACAAAGAAAAAGATGAAAGAATGCTGGCATATAACTGGCCTAAGTTTATTGCTGTAAAATCATTACCAAAGACAAGATTATCTCATGACTATCTGTTCGTGTAAATGACGACGGATCGAACACCTCGTATTATTATTATTATTATTATTATTATTATTATTATTATTATTATTGTTGTTGTTATTATTATTATTATTATTATTACTAGCCAAGCTACAACTCTAGTTGAAAAGAAAGATGCTATAAGCCCAAGGGCTCCAATTGGGAAAAATAGCACAGTGAGGAAAGGAAATAAGGGAATAAATAAATAATGAGAATAAATCAACAATAAATCATTCTAAAAAAAAGTAACAAACGTCAAAACAGATGTCCTATATAAACTAATAACGTCAAAAACAGATATGTCATATATAAACAATAAAAAGACTCATGTCAGCCTGGTCAACATAAAAACATTTGCTCCAACTTTGAACTTTTGAAGTTCTACTGATTCAACTACCCGATTAGGAAGATCATTCCACAACTTGGTAACAGCTGGAATAAACTTCTAGAGTACTGTGTAGCATTGAGCCTTATGATGGAGAAGGCCTGGCTATTAGAATTAACTGCCTGCCTAGTATTACGAACAGGATAGAATTGTCCAGGGAGATCTGAATCTAAAGGATGGTCAGAGTTATGAAAAATCTTATGCAACATGCATAATGAACTAATTGAACGACGGTGCGAAAGATTAATATCTAGATCAAGAATAAGAAATTTAATAGACCGTAAGTTTATGTCCAACAAATTAAGATGAGAACAGCTTAGAAACATATATAGAATTGGAAAAGATTGAGACCGACCTTAACAAAATGAGCCATAATATTCCCATTCATGGAAACCAGAGGAACAGGCGACTGAATACCATTTAAGACGTAAATGTAAATAACAAAGAGTGAAATTTCATAGCTTTGGAGAAAGGAATATGGATGCAAATTTCACCGAACTAAACATTAAAGGATAGTTAACGATTATTATTATTATTATTATTATTATTATTATTATTAGTTAGGCTACAACCCTAGTTGGAAAAGCAGGATGCTAAAAGCTCAAAGGGCTCCAACAGAGAAAAGTAGCCCAGTGAGGAAAGGAAATAATGAAATAGATAAACTAAAAGACAATTAATGAACAATTAAAATAAAATATTCTAAGCACAGTAACAACATTAAAATAAATCTTTCATACATATAAACTATAAAACTTGAATAAAACAAGAAGAAAAGAAATAAGATAGAATAGTGTGCCCTAGCGGACCCTCAACTAGGAGAACTTTACCCCAAGATAGTGGAAGATCATGGTACAGAGGCTATGGCACGACCAAGCCTAGATAACAATGGTTTGATTTGGAGTGTCCTTCTCCTAGAAGAGCTGCTTACCATATCTCAATGATCTCTTCTACCCTTACCAAAAAGAAAGTAGTCACTGAACAATTCCTGTGCAGTAGTTAACCCCTTGAGTAATCTCAGTGCTGTCAGGTGAATGAGGACAGAAGAGAATGTGAAAAGAATAGCCCAGACTACTCGGTATATGCGTAAGCAAAGAAAGATTGATCCTTACCTAGAGAAAAGAATCTAATGTACTACTATCTGCCCAGTCAAAGGACCCTATATCTCTGGCAGTAGTATTCTCAACGGGTGGCTGGTACCCTGGCCAACTTACTACCTACAACCTACTATGGTGTCAATATAGGAGTCCTAGCCACACCAAGCAAGGAAGATCGGTTATTCATAAAAAAGATATTTGATTTATCATAGTGAGACATATTTACTAATATATTGGAAACGTTCCTGCCTGGTGTCTGCAACCTTATCATCTTTGTAATCTAAAGATAGGGGTTTTGGAGGACCATGCTGAGTCATCAGCAGTCATTGTCTGGCCCTCCCTAGTCCATGATACCAACTCTCTCTACACTATCTGTCGGTTTACTCGCCGCACAGTAAGGGTGTGACAGGTGCACTTCCTCAGAGCGAGGTATGCCAGTATTTCTTGTGTCCAACTGTACATACCCCAGCCAAAGAAGCTATGTTTTGTTTGATTTCTCTGAATCAAGTCTTGAATTAAGATCCGGGAATATTTTTAATTGTCATTTTCACTGTCGAGCATTTCAAGAAAACGAGATTTTCCTGTTATTCTACCGCGAGAAAGTGAAGGGCAGGAATGGGTAACTAAGTTCACCAAGCACAGACATTCTTTAGATCTTTCACTGACCTTTCTACCCACGGAGATCCGGTATCCATAATTACTTGGAACCGAGAATTTCTTTGACACCTACCAACACGCCTCGCTATTCTCTTGCCTCTCCAGTTTTCCCTGATTTATTAAACCTTCCTTTTTTATCAAATGGTGTGTGTAGTTTCATCACCAATGATTAGTAAGCATTCTTTATTACTATTATTATCCCAGACGCAGACGAATATGAAAAATCCCTATGATATTCATATGCAGTCAAATAGCATCTCTTGTTAGTTGTAGCAGTTTCTCTCTTTTAGGAATAGCCTAGATAAAGCAATAGAGTTGATGTCAATATGAACCATAACAAAATGACACATACTAAACTATACATCTGAAATAATAGTATTTCTCGACCTTTTGCTCGACCTTGACCTTGACCTTTGACCTCAACAGGGATTAATTAGTATGGATTTTCATACACTCAAGTATGAACCAAGTTTTAAATCTTTGACAGCCATGTTCCAACTTATGGCTGATTACGTGAATTAAACATTTTGCTTGACCGTGACCTTGACCTTTGACCATGACTTTCAAACCCATTTCAAGATTTTACATGACAGTTAATCCATGCAAGTTTCATTACTATATGATTAAAATTGTGGTCAAGAAGCTGTTCACAAACAAACTACACACACACAAGCAGGGGCGATAACATATTCTCCTTCCAACTTCGCTGGCGGAGGTAATAAAAATCTCAAAACCGTCGAAGGAAATTTTAGATCAAAATAAGATGATTGCTTTAGAAAAAACGAAAGGGGTAAATGCAAGCTACATAAAACAAAATTAATTTACCACAAAAAAAACTAAACCTCCAGAAGGAATATCTTTATAATGGAAAACGTGAAGAACGACAAAAAAATCCAATCAAAAAGTTGAACGAATAATGATATACATATATGAACAAAATCGTATTCTAAAACTCAAAGGAAATCGAAAAACAAAATTTTATTCTACAAAACATTATGAGAAGTAAAACCATCGATGAAAAAATAATACAAAAACAAATTAATTTAAAATCTAAATGAAAGAATTTTGTTAATAAAAACTTGAACTTCAAATATATAAAATGTGTAAGAGTATGACAAAATTATAAGTTGTAAAGAAATCCCCCCCCCCAAAAAAAAAACTAGTAAAAGTAATAAAAAAAATACAGATCATGAGATGCTGCAAGAAAATGAAAAGTTTAAATGACAACTGAAACAAATAAACGTATACAGTATATATGAAGAAAATACACACACATACATACATTATATATATATATATATATATATATACTGTATATATATGTATACATATATAAATATACATACATATAAATATATATATATATATAAATATGTATACATATATAAATATGTATACATATATAAATATACATATATATAAATATATATATATATTATATATACTGTATATATATGTATACATATATAAATATACATATAAATATATATATATATATATATATGTATATATATGTATATATATATATATGTATACTGTATATATATATATATATATACATATATATACTGTATACATATATATATATATATATATATGTGTGTGTACATACACACATATATATATATATATATATCCCTTTCTGAGGTGGTATACCATAAGGTAGTTAAATTATTTGTGTATCACCATGATCATCAAAGCTGTACTGGTCAGCACCACACATGCCAGGGTGGTTTTCTGAGAGTGATCAGACAAAAGTCTCCCACCATCACCAATCTGCAGTTGGCCACCGTGGTGATGAGAAGTGGCCAAACCACAGACATGTATAAGAACAGTTCTGACGCCTAATATATATATATATATATATATGCAGATAAATATATATATATATATATATATATAAATATATATACATATGTATACAGATATATATATATATATATATATATAAATATATATAAATATTTATATATATGTGTGTATATATATATATATATATATACACAAACACACATGCATGTATAACCGAGTATATGTACGAACGATCTAACCAACTTGACTTTGCCCTCTTAACTGGAAGACGCTCCAGGACCACCAGCATCATCTTGCTGACTTTGCAAACTCTGTATCTGAGTCCAGGTAAATTGCGACATCCTCCTTTCCTTCAAGTGGCAGTGATTCAGACTGCTGGCAATCTAGTTAGAATGCAGCTTTCTACATTCCGGGTTATTTACATTTTCGTTTATTCGAAAAGTACGCGTGAAACGATTACAATTTGCTGGAAGTATTCAAGGAGTATAAATTAGCCGTGCCATACACATATAGGGAATTCTAAGAATATCTTCCTAAAATGTATAAGTTACTCTACAACAACAACAACAACAACAAAAACAACAACAAATGCAGACATTTCTAGTCCACTGCAGGACAGAGTAATACACGTATAGTTTTTTTAATATGATTAGGAAATATATAATACAGGCATAATCTACTAAACAACATATACAGCTGTTTCTAGTCCACTACAGGGCAAAGGCCTCAGACCTGCCATTCATCTTGTCTAGGGTTTGGCAATTTTCATTAACACGCTAGTCAGTGGATTGGTGACGGTGGGAGACTTTAGTCTGATCACTTATTATGAATTCTAAGTCATAAAAAGGTGACTGAATAATCATATAGGAATATCCCTTATATTATAAGGAGCAAAGTGTTTGGCTCCATATATATATATATATATATATACATATATATATATATATATATATATACATATATATATAAATAATTGTCACTAAGCTGGAGGAAGGATCAGAAAAACAACATTTTTGGATTAGCGCTTTCGTATTTTCAATTGGACCTGTGACAGTGCGGGAGAAGGTTGTGAACTCAAAGGCAGGATGCAATCAACTGAGTTATATATTAAGGAACACTCTTC
>NC_090725.1:50604891-50619891 GCF_036898095.1 Palaemon carinicauda | reverse complement strand
GTTAATCATATCAATAATGTTTTAATTAATATTTTGTCACCCAGATTATGCAATGATAAAAAACCTTGACCCAATTCCTTATGTTTTTGTTTTTTGGATATATATTACTGATGTTATATAAAGATACGAGATGCTTAACTAACTGAGTATAAACTTCTTCACTTACCCATGTGTATGTCTCGTATTCACGCTTACATACGAACCCAGTATAGTTCAAGTTTAAAAATGGAAGCGAAGATCGTAGTTTCAAATTGAACGTACAAATAAAGAAAATTGTAAAATGAATAATAAAAAAAAACGATGAACTAGATGGGAATGACTAAAATAGAAAAAATAAAAAAATAAATGAAAAAAATAGTATTCCATATCACTGAGCTGCATATATAAAGACGCCTCTATGAAATAACTATCTTCATCTCTTTCCTAAGCCGTTCAAGTCATTTCTATTTAATAAACGCAAAAATGTGCTTTCCTTAAGACAGTGCTTGCAATGAGTGTGATCATTTTTCATCACATCGCGTGGCCACTGCGGATTGGTAATGGTCGGAGACATTATTCTGATCACTCACAGCAAACCAACCTGGTATGGGAGTCCGTGACTAGTATAGCTTTGCTGGCAATGACAATACACAAACCCTTTCACCACATTAAGGTATCCGCACTTGGAAAGGGATTCTTTAAATATATATATATATATATATATATATACATACATATATATATATATATATATATATCTGTGTGTGGAGAGAGAGCCTTACCTTATTTCCTTATTGCCTTATATTATGTTTGGGTTCCCAAGGTCCCTCAGTGTGAGGCGCCTCGTATATCCACCAGAGAGTTGCTAATGCATCTTCCGGTGTATTTTGCATCTTCCAGTCTTGGATGGTCTGGGAGGCATCTTAGGTATTTATCGAGCTTATTCTTAAACACATCTACGCTCACTCCTGATATGTTTCTTAGATGAGCTGGCAGTGCATTACATAGTCGCTGCACTATCGATGCTGGTGCGTAGTGGATTAATGTACTGTGCGCCTTCCTTAGTTTTCCTGGTATATTTTTTGGCACTATTAATCTACCTCTGTGTTGCTGTATTTTTCACAGACTTTTCCTTGATTTATGTCTCTTCCATATATTGCGGTTCCCCCTTGATTCCTATTTGTTCTGTCTGATCTATAAGTTTGGAAATCCTTTATCTGGTCATCACTGCCAGTCTCTTGGGAATACCATGTTTCACTTATTTTTAATATATCTATTTTTTCAATTTGGGTTAGTTCTTCCCAGAATTCTATTTTCCTTTTAGAGTTACTCGTAACTAAGCCCTGTGCATTCATCACTATTATGGTTTGTGTTTCATCCCCATTATTTAATATTGGTAATATTATGGAATCTCCCATGCTTCCTTCCTGTTCTGATATGAAATTCTTTTCTTCATTTCCAGGAATTCTGCCATTAAAAAATCCAACTTTTCTATTATATTTGCTCTTTCGCCTTCACATTTATTTTTGTATGTATACATGCAATTATCCCCATATCTGCACCAACCCCTGGCATTATAGATGCATTCTTTGTAGTTGGGTTCTAAATGTGCATATTTGGGTTGAAAGGCATCATATCTTGGGGCCTTTGGCGCATAGCGCGGTATATACGTGGCCTGCTTTTTGTTTCTTTTTTTGTTTCATTTTTGCTTTCATTTTTCTTTTCAGTTTGCTGAGTTTTCTTACTTTCATTCATGGTTGCAGGATGCATATATTGACATTTTTTTTGAAACTGCATCCTTTTCCTTCTTTTAGGTTTTTGCATATTTTTGGATGGAGATCTCTGCACTCGTCTCCATATCCGTCTAAATACACACATTTACCATATATTTCATAATTATGGCATATCTTTGGATGCTTGTAGTAACATCTTTCGCCAAATCTGCAATTCCCTCTTTTCAGCAAATTGCAAACTATATCTTTCTTTTCTTTTTTTTTTCTTGTTCTTGCTCTTCCCTAAAAGTATGTAGGTCCGGGTAGAGTCTCTTGGGTCTATTATTTGTTTCCATCTGATAACTGATTTCTTCGTAAGTATGTTGTTGGATGGCATCATAAGTTATATCAATGATTTCCTCTGCATCCTTACACATATCCTGTTCATTTTTCTCTTCTTCTTCTTCTTCTTCTTCTTCTTCTTCTTCTTATTCTTCTTTATCTTCAACTATCTGCAGATTTAGTCTCGACTTAATTATATTTTCTATCCAGACTAAGCATGTTGAGCAGAATACCTTTGTGTCTCTATTTTTTATTTTTTGCTGTATTTCAGCACATGTAGGGTGTGTTTGAACATGGCAGGAATCGCATTTTCTAATCAGTTGTTGAGGATTATTGATGGAATACCAGAGAGAGAGAGAGAGAGAGAGAGAGAGAGAGAGAGAGAGAGAAACGAACAGCCCATTCCCGTAAAAATGGTAAAATATTATGAACGTGATAGACGAGAAATAATTAAAGCATAAATGAAACATGAAATACTACTGAAATAACAGTGAAACGAAAAAACCTAAAAGGAGCAATACCTGAAAATGGAGTTGACAATAAACAAGACCCATCAGAGAAGTGCGCATTGTGAAGAGAGCCACACAAAGGAACATCAAACCATTTGGAAGAAGAGTAAGTAACTCGACTGTGGAATTAGAAACGGTGGTTTCCTCACTGTCTCTGTATTTCTGGTCCCTTGTCTCAGGGGAGACTGCATTTGCATCCAGCTAGGAAAAGGAAGATTCGAGTGATGGAATATCCGAAAAAAAAAACAATAAAAGGAAAGGATTATTGTGAAGGGGATGGATAAAAATCAGGAATATGGATGTTTTAAAAGTTTCAAAGGCCGATCATAAATGGCAGAGGCAAGGGACAGTGACAGTGCCCGAGCTACCAGGACAATGCCCGAGAGAGTGAACATTTACGCATATGATCAGTGCTAAAATGGGAAATAGAGATGTTTTAAAGACTTCAGAGGCCGATCATGAATGGCAGAGGCAAGGAAGAGTGACAATGCCCGATATAGCAGGAAAATCCTCAAGAGTCTGACCATGTACGCATATGATCAGCCACCAAGCATCTCTCCATCCCAGCTAGGACCAAGGAATGCCAGACAATGGCTGCTAATGACCCAGCATGTAGACCTATAGGATCCTCCCCCAATCCCTACCTCACAAGGATGGTCAGGTTGCAGATACTACAGGAAACTAATAAGTTCCACTTAGACTATCACAAAACTAAATGATTAAACTAGCCAAGGAGAAATGTCTTACAAAATAGCAATTGTTTTTTCTTTTGAGAGGGGGGGGGGGATTTCCTCACTTCTAAAAAGGATTATTGCGAATGGAATGGACAAATACGGGAAAAATAAATGTGAGTGACTGGTCTTGTCAAGGAAAAATGTCTATCGATTATACAACTTACTTTTTCATTTTCTCTGAAATTTCCTCACTTACTACAAAAAAAATGTGAAGGGATTGGACAAAAATAAGAAATATAAATAGAAGAAATGTCTAACGAAAATGCCACGTCCTTTTTTTTCTGTTTTTTTTTTTGGAATTTCCTCACTTCTAAAACGTTCCATTTTATAGGAAAAAGGGTTCGTTTAATTTGTATATTTTGCGTACAAATATGAAATATAAGTAATAATAATGTTCATGAAACAAAAAGGAAAATCTTGAGCGTACTAACAAGACAAGATATATGCATGAAAAAAACGCATGGGAAGGTTTGCAAAAAAATCTTGTTTGAAATAACTAAAGTAAAGATAAAGCAATTGACTATATTCTTCATATTATTATTATTATTATAGTTGTTATTACTTGTTAAGCTACAGCCCTAGTTGGAAAAGCAAGATGCTATAAGCCCAAGGGCCCCAACAGGAAAAATAGCTCAGTGAGGAAAGTAAATAATGGAATAAACTACAAGAGAATTTTAAGAACAATAACAACATTAAAGTAAATCTTTCATAATTATATAAACTATGAAAACTTAAAAATGACAAGAGGGAGAAAAATAAGATAGAACAGTGTGCCTAAGTGTACCCTCAAGCAAGAAAACTATACCTGAAGACAGTGGAAGACCATGATTTTGGAGTGTCCTAATAGAAGAGTCTCTTCTACCCTTACCAAGAGGAAAGTAGCCGCCATACAACTACGGTGAAGTAGCTAACCCCATAAGCGACGATTTATTTGGTAACCTCGGTGTTTTTAGATGTATGAGGACAGAGAAGAATGTGGAAAAAAATAAGCCAGACTGTTAGGTGTATGTGTGGGCAAGGGAAAAATGAGCCGTAACCAGAGTGAGGGCTGAAATGTAATACTGTCTAGTAAAAGGAGCCAGACATATACATATATACAACAACAACAACAACAACATCTGTTACTAATCCAGACAAATGCCTTACACATGTCTTTGGACATTCTAAAAAAATAATGTTCGATATATAAAATTGTCTTTAACTCCGACAAAGAAACCTGAGTAAAAAGAAGCAAGATATTTCGGTATCGACCTTCCTCACCCTCTCCAAACCTCTTCAAAAATGGACACGTGCCTCAGAGATGAAAAAAGTCGAATCACAGAAGTCGGAGTGAGCCAGATAATTCAGGTCTTCTATCCCTGTAATGTAATGATGTTTAAATAAGATATAAAAATTTGATAATGGTGATAATGTATAATGGGATCTAGGGGGGAGAGAGAGAGAGAGAGAGAGAGAGAGAGAGAGAGAGAGCTACTTAATACTATTTCTATAGAGAGAGAGAGAGAGAGAGAGAGAGCTACTTAATACTATTTCTATAGAGAGAGAGAGAGAGAGAGAGAGAGAGAGACAGACAGACAGAGAGACAGAGACAGAGACAGAAAGAAAGAGAGAGAGAAAACAGCTGCTGCAGGCCAGAAATTGAGCATTAAACAAATAATGAAAACTCCATAAAACATATCAGTCATTAATACAATTTTCACGGACGTTTCCTATATATATATATATATATATATACAGAGAGAGAGAGAGAGAGAGAGAGAGAGGAAAGAGAGAGAGAGAGAGAGAGAGAAAGAGAGAGAGAGAGAGAGGAGATTCACTTATGATATCAGCAATAATATAACTTGAGATCAATTTTATTTACTATCCAAAGATTACTTTTCTTTTGAAGCATTAAAGTCGAGAGACGTAAACAGAGGCAGATAGAAATTAGAATAAATTATGTAAAACAACTTCAACAACTTTAACCTCCTTATCGATCCTTCCTCTCACTTCCTCTCCTCACTAAGAAAAGAGACTAAAAACTTCCTCTCTTTACTTCATGAGGAAAATGGGTCATAATCTTCCTCCCAAGAGAAGAAAACTGAATTATTCGTCCTGATTAAAAGAACAAGAAACTGAATACAAGAATCCCATCTCCAGGGATGGAAGTAGATTATATTAAAGGTGTTCAGAGGTTTGTTACTTCAAAGAAAATAACGATATCAACTAAAAAGGAGTAAAAATTTCAAACAATTTATACAAAACCATTGTATCTCTAGGAACAGGTGATAGTTAATGAAGGTAAATTAAATAGACAAGATATATTCAATCAGATGAAAAAATTATATATATATATATATATATATATATATATATATACATATATATATATATATATATATATATATAAATCGTTACCAAAACCCCCGTGCAAACTTGCATCATCCTCTTACCTTAAAACCCAATGCATCATATTGCCATTCCACCCCACCCTTCCCATTTATCTCCTCAACACAAAGTCGTTTCAATGGAATTTCTTCCTTTCACCACATACCCTCTTGAGTTAAAGCTTCGAATTTTCGTAGCTTCTGGGAGAATCTTTCATTCACCAATTCACTTTGCAATCCTTTCCCTTTTGGAACCCCTGTCCTCTTCAAAAGTATTAAATTTTATGCCATCTAATTGGAACACCTTACTTAGTTGTTATGGTCTTAATAACAATTGGTGGTGTAGCATGTCCTTTTAGTCTTCTGGCATGGTTGTATTTGTTATATAGGTTGTCTGAGCAAAGTATTGGCAATGATTTTAGCCTTCTGGAGGAGATGCCAACATTGTAGATGCTGTGCAGTGAGTGCATGTGGCAATGGAGCCTGTGATTTTATCCTCAGCAAGTAACTCAGTGCTTTTAAAATTTTCGAAGTGTTGTAAACATTGTAGTGGCCTTGCAATAAGTGCAACTAGTAGCGTAGCTAGAGATTTTAGCCTTCTGGAGACATAGTAAACATTGTAGAAGCTGTGTATTTAGTGCATGTGGTGTTATAGCCAGTGATTTTAGCCTTCTGGAAACATAGTAAAATGGTAGAAGCTGTATATCAAGTGCATGTCGTGTTGAAGGGAGTGATTTTAACCTTCTGTAAACAGTAAACGTTGTATAAGCTGTGTATTTAGTGCATGCGGTGTTGTAGGGAGTGATTTTAGCCTTCTGGAAACAATAAACGTTGTAGTGTAGAAGCTGTGTATTTAGTGCATGTGGTGTTGTAGGGGGGGATTCTAGCCTTCTGGAAGCAGAGTAAATGTTGTAGAAGCTGTGTATTTAGTGCATGTGGTGTTGTAGGGAGGGATTTTAGCCTTCTGGAAACAGTAAACGTTGTAGAAGCTTTGTATTTAGTGCATGTGGTGTTGTAGGGATTGATTTGAGCCTTCTGGAAACAGAAAACGTTGTAGAAGCTGTGTAATTAGTGCATGTGGTGTTGTAGGGAGTGATTTTAGCCTTCTGGAAACAGTAAACGCTGTAGAAGCTGCGTATTTAGTGCATGTGGTGTTGTAGGGAGGGATTTTAGCCTTCTGGAAACAGTAAAGGTTGTAGAACCTGTGTATTTAGTGTATGTGGTGCTGTAGGGAGTGATTTTAGCCTTCTGGAAACAGTAAACGCCGTAGAAGCTTTGTATTTATTGCATGTGGTGTTGCAGGGAGGGATTTTACCCTTTTGGAAACAGTAAACGTTGTAAAAGCTCTGTATTTAGTACATGATATGTTGTGGGGAGTAATTTTAGCCTTCTGGAAATAGTAAACGTTGTAGAAGCTGTGTATTTAATGCATGTGGTGTTGTAGGGAGTAATTTTAGCCTTCTGGAAACAGTAAACGTTGTAGAAGCTGTGTATTTAGTGCAAAATTAACGCCAATGAGGCAGTATTCACTTTTAATAATAATAATAATAATAATAATAATAATAATAATAATAATAATAATAATAATAATAATAATAATAATAATAATAATAATAATCTTAGCAACATAACTTTCTTCTATCCTGACACCATTCTCTCTTCCCCCTTATGCCATTCTGATCCTATTTTCTAATATATTTTGACCTATGATATACTTGAACAAACCAAATTTCTCCTTTTAAGTTCGAACCTCCTTTCCATTACCTGTTACATGAATTACAACCACAAAATACCGTATGCTAAAAACAAAACAAAAAAATGGGGGTTGGTGGGGTGAATATGAGACGAGGACTGGCTGGTAATTTATTAAAAACTTCATCTTTGTCATGGAGAGCCCCGGGAAAAATCTTTTTAGACTCTTGCGCTGGAAAAGATAAAAATGTGCTCTTGGAAAATTACCTTCCGGAAAACAGAAAATAATATCCTGCAGGTAATATCCTCGGGAGCAAAAAGGGAAACTTTTAAAATTAAAATGAGCATCCCTGCGAGCTGCACAGAGAAATACTTTTAAAATTGAATGATGTAAGTGTAAGAGCAAATGCAATGGGTAATTCTTTTTCATTTTGAGATTCTTACGCCACCTGCACCAACAACAGCTGACAGTCGCTAAATGCTTCTATAAAAATGAAAGCTAATTTAAAACTATGATATTTTTTAATTGTTTTGAATTAAATCCTACATGAAGTGGCAAAGAAGTGTTTATCATGGGAAATATATCAATAATATTGTACAAAATTAAACAAAATTTAATGAAAAAAAAACAACGATATGGTACTCTCTCTCTCTCTCTCTCTCTCTCTCTCTCTCTCTCTCTCTCTCTCTCTATATATATATATATATATATATATATATATATTTATATATATATATATATATATATATATATATATATATATATATATATATACATATATATATATATATATATATATACATACATATATATATATATATATATATATATATATATATATATATATACATATATATATATATATATATATATATATATATATATATATATACATATATATATATATATATATATATATATATATATATATATGTATATATATATATATATATATATATATATATATATATGCGTATGTGCATGTGTGCGCGCGCACCCGGGTGTAGAATTTACGTAAATATCGGTGAAAAGATTTTTTTCAATCTTAATAGCAAACAAATGTAACCAGACGAATAAATTCTTTATCGCAAATAAAACGTCAATAATACTGAAAGCCACCAAGGACAGAAGTCAATATAATTACGTCTAATGTGAATGAACTCAATTTTAACTTGACGTCTCGAGAATACATTAACATGCCTGCGACACTGACCTTTTTTACTCTTAAAGGTCAAGTTTTACTAACATTTTAATGGATTAGTTTCTATTAAGCGTTTAGTCCACCAAAATCTATGACCCTGACCTTTATTCGATTTTCCGAGGAGGATGAGAATCTCGAGTTCAATGTTCCATCAAAGATACAGAGATCAGTTTAAAGGCAGCTCGTGAATGCAGAGATGGGACCAGGGAGGGACAGGCAATGGCGGTCGATTACTCAGTAAGTAGATCTATAAGTTTCCCTAACGCCCCCCCCCCCCCCCCCCCCCCCCCCCCCCCCCCCCCCCCCATCCTTAGCTCACATGGATGGTGAGGTTGCAGACACTAAAAGAAACTATCGAGCTTGAGCGAGACTCGAATCCCAATCCGGCGATCGCCAGTCAGGAACGTTTCCAGCAGGCCACCACAAGTGGTCCATAGCCTTATTGTAACACAAACAAACAAACCAAACCTAAATATTGACCGTTAGCGTGGAAAATGCATTTTTAATTCCGTAGATTTCATGGAGGAAAATATATATTTTTTTTAATTTCTTGCTTTCTTAACTTCAATCATTCTTCGTTTTCTCTTTCTAAAGTTCATCCGAAAACAAAACAATTTCCTCTAAGTTTTCTTGCTTTCTTTACTTTCATTCTTCGTTTTCTATTGCTATACTTCATACAAAATCGAAACAATTTCCTTTAAGTTTTCTTTACTTTCATTCTTCATTTACTCTTAGTAACGTTCATCCGAGATCAAAACAATTTTCTTCAAGTTTTCTTGCTTTCTTTACTTTCACTCTTCGTTTTCTCTTGCTAAAGTTCATCCGAGATCAAATAAATCAAGCCAATGGTATCACCTGCGTTCAATACAATGACGCTTCTCCTTATCTCTACTCATTATTATCTTCTTTTTTTCGAGGTCACTTCAGACCTGCATGGAATGCTTTTTTTCCCCGCCGGCTCTTTCTGAGAATTCGCGTTGGAATATATAATTTATTCTCAAAGCAGCTGTGCACCCGAGTCGCGCATTCAAGAAGTCAGAATGTTCAATGGGAGAGGAGAAAGAACACAAATTTGTTTGTATTTAATCAAAATAAGAGAGAAAATATTGTAATTAGGGCATTGACAATTATCTTTAAAGGCCGCTTATGAATGCCAAAGGCAAAGGACAGTGACGATGCCCTCGCAGGACAATGCCCTAGAGACTAACCATATATACTTAGGATCAGCACCCAATCCTCCTCTCCACCTAACCAATGAACATGAAGGACCAGATAATGTCAGCAGATGACTTAACAGGGAGACCTATAGGCTCCCAAAAAATCCCCATCCTTTGCTCACAAGGATGGTAAGGTTACAAACATTAGAAAAATGATCGAGCTTGAGCGGACCTCGAACCCGAGCCAGCAGAATGCCAGTCAGGGACGTTTCCAATAGGCCACCGCAATCAGTGATATCGATGAAACAAAAAATCACCAAATAACAAACACAAAACAACAACAACAACAATAATGATAATAATAATAATAATAAAAATAATAATATTAATAATAATAATAATAATAATAATAATATTAATTATAATAATAATAATAATAATAATAATAATAATAATAATAATTTTGATCATGTAATTATTTTAATAATGTTAATGATAATTATAATAATAATAATTTTCATGATTTTAATAAAGATTACTTCATGCAAACCCTTTAAAATATTGCGTACTGCAAAGGAAATGAGATATGGCAATATGCCATTTCCGTGTTGATCACATGAGGTAAACACATGTTTACCTAACCTAACAAACACAGGAAGTTGACCTTTCTGTGATGACTGCCTGTTAAAAGCATTTGCTTGATGAATGCCACAGTCTATGGGAATTGAAAAGTGCGTTGCCCTATTGACTACGGGATACAGACTGTAAACTTCATTTCACCAAAATTAGTTTATATACATGAATGTATGTGTATATGTGTACATATATATATATATGTGTGTATATATATATATATATATATATATATATATATATATATATACACATTATATATATATATGTGTGTGTGTGTGTATACTGTATATATATATATATATATATATATATATATATATATATATATATATATATATATATATATATATATATATATATTATATATACTTGAATATATAAGATATATATATATATATATATATATATATATATATAAACAAACATATATATATATGTATATATATATATATATATATTTATATATATTACACATATGTGTGTGTTTGTATTTAGTGCATGTGGTGTTATATCCAATGATTTTAGCCTTCTGGAAGCAGAAGACATTGTAGAATCTGTGTATTTAGTACATGTGGTGTTATAGCAGCGATTTTAGCGTTTTGGAAACTTAAAAAAAACGTTGTAGGAGCTGTGTATTTAGTGCATGTGGAGTTGTAGCCATTAATTTTGGCCTTCTGGAAACATTAAACGTTGTAGAAGCTTTGTATTTAGTGCATATGGTGTTGTAAGGAGTGATTTTAGCCTTCTGGAAACAGTGAATGTTGTAGAAGCTGTGTATTTAGTGCATGTGGTGTTGTAAGGAGTGATTTTAGCCTTCTGGACACAGTAAACATTGTAGAAGCTTTGTATTTAGTGCATGTGGTGTTATAAGGAGTGATTTTAGACTTCTGGAAACAGTAAACGTTGTAGAAGCTGTGTAATTAATGCATGTGGTGTTGTTAGGAGTGATTTTAGCCTTCTGGAAACATAGTAAACATAGTAGAAGCTGTGTATTTAGTACATGTGGTGTTATAGCAGTGATTTTAGCGTTTTGGAAACTTAAAAAACGTTGTAGGAGCTGTGTAATTAGTGCATGTGGTGTTCTAGCCATTGATTTTAGCCTTCTGGAAAAAGCAAACTTTGCAGAAACTGTGAATTTAGTGCATGTGGTGTTGTAGCCATTGATTTTAGCCTTCTGGAAAAAGTAAACTTTGAAGAAACTGTGAATTTAGTGCATGTGGTGTTGTAGGGAGTGATTTTAGCCTTCTGGAACAGTAAATGTTGTAGAAAGTTGTATTCAGTGCATGTGATGTTGAAGGGATTGATTTTAGCCTTCTGTAAACAGTAAACGTTGTAGAAGCTTTGTATTTAGTGCATGTGGTGTTGTAAGGAGTGATTTTACCCTTCTGTAAACAGTAAACGTTGTAGTAGTTGCGTATTTAGTACATGTGGTGATGTAAGGAGTGATTTTAGCATTCTGGACACAGTAAACGTTGTAGAAGTTGCGTATTTAGTACATGTGGTGATGTAAGGAGTGATTTTAGCCTTCTGTAAACAGTAAACATTGTAGAAGCTTTGTATTTAGTGCATCTAGGTGTTGTAAGGAGTAATTTTACCCTTCTGTAAACAGTAAACGTTGTAGAAGTTGCGTATTTAGTACATGTGGTGATGTAAGGAGTGATTTTAGCCTTCTGGACACAGTAAACGTTATAGAAGCTGTGTATTTAGTGCATGTGGTGTTGTAGGGAGTGATTTTAGACTTCTGGAAACAGTAAACGTTGTAGAAGCTGTGTATTTAATGCATGTGGTGTTTTAAGGAGTGATTTTAGCCTTCTGGAAACAGTAAACGTTGTAGAAGTTACATATTTAGACATGTGGTGTTGTATGGAGTGATTTTAGCCTTCTGGAAACAGTAAACGTTGTAGAAGACAGTGTATTTAGTGCATGTGGTGGTTCCAGTGAGTTTAGCCAACGTGGACTAATCCCTTCTTTTTCATCCCTGGAATTGAGTTCCTTCGTTTGTATGCCATGTTTATCATTGCTTATGGTCATCTACATATATTTTTATTACTATTAGCATATTTTGATAGTTTTTAATATAGTTAATAAATAATTGAATTCCCACACCGGGGTTTTATGTCAAATCTTGGAATTTTGTTCTCTATACGTTTCGTAACTCAGTTTCAGGCCTTCTATTTGGTTTCTTAAAAAGGCACAAAATACCGTATGTTAAAAAAAAAAGGGGGTTGTTGGGGTGAATATGAGACGAGGACTGGCTGGTAATTTATTAAAAACTTCATCTTTGTCATGGAGAGCCCGGGCAAAATCTTTTTAGACTCTTGCGGTGGAAAAGATAAAAATGTGCTCTTGGAAAATTACCTTCCGGAAAACAGGAAATAATATCCTGCAGGTAATATCCTCGGGAGCAAAAAAGGGAAACTTTTAAAATCAAAATGAGCATCCCTGCGAGCTGCACAGAGAAATACTTTTAAATTAAATGATGTAAGTGTAAGAGCAAATGCAATGGGTAATCCTTTTTCATTTTGAGATTCTTACGCCACCTGCACCAACAGCTGGCAGTCGCTAAATGCCTCTATAAAAATAAAAGCTAATTTAAAACTATGACATTTTTTAATTCTTTCAAATTAAATCCTATATGAAGTGGCGAAGAAGTGTTTATCGTAGGAAATATATCATTAATACTGTACAAAACTAAACAACAAAATTTAATGAAAAAATAACTACGATAGGGCTCTCTCTCTCTCTCTCTCTCTCTCTCTCTCTCTCTCTCTCTCTCTCTCTCTCTCTCTCTCTCTCTCTCTCTCTCTCTCTCTCTCTTTCTCTGTATATATATGTATATATATGTGTGTGTGCGTGTATATATATCTATCTATCTATCTATCTATATATATATACTCAAACACACACACACACACACACACACATATATATATATATATATATATATATATATATATATATATATATATATATATGTATGTGCATGTGTGCGCGCACGCGGGTGTAGAATTTACGCAAATATCGGTGAAAAGATTTTTTTCAATCTTAATAGCAAATAAATGTATCGCAAATAAAACGTCAATAAAACTGGAAGCCACCAAGGACAGAAGTCAATATAATTACGTCTAACGTGAATGAACTCAATTTTTAACTTGACGTCTCGAGAATACATTAACATGCCTGCGACACTGACCTTTATACTCTTAAAGGTCAAGTTTACTAACATTTTAATGGATTAGTTTCTATTAAGCGTTTAGCCCACCAAAATCTATGACCTTGACCTTTATTCAATTTTCCGAGGAGGATGAGAATCTTGAGTTCAATGTTCCATCAAAGATACAGAGATCAGTTTAAAGGCAGCTCGTGAATGCAGAGATGGGACCAGGGAGGGACAGGCAATGGCGGTCGATTACTCAGTAAGTAGATCTATAAGTTTCCCTAATGCCCCCCCCCCCCTCCTTAGCTCACATGGATGGGGAGGTTGTACACACTAAAAGAAACTATCGAGCTTGAGCGAGACTCGAATCCCAATCCGGCGATCGCCAGTCAGGGATGTTTCCAGTAGGCCACCACAAGTGGTCCCTAACCTTATTGTAACACAAAAAAACAAACCAAACCTAAATATTGACAGTTTGCGTGGAAAATGCATTTTTAATTCGGTAGATTTCATGGAGGCAAATATATATTTTTTTTAATTTCTTGCTTTCTTTACTTCAATCATTCTTCGTTTTCTCTTTCTAAAGTTCATCCGAAATCAAAACGATTTTCTCTAAGTTTTCTTGCTTTCTTTACTTTCATTCTTCGTTTTCTATTGCTATAGTTCATACAAGATCGAAACAATTTCCTTTAAGTTTTCTTTACTTTCATTCTTCATTTTCTCTTAGTAACGTTCATCTGAGATCAAAACAATTTTCTTTAAGTTTTCTTGCTTTCTTTACTTTCACTCTTCGTTTTCTCTTGCTAAAGTTCATCCGAGATCAAATAAATCAAGCCGATGGTATCACCTGCGTTGAATACAAGGAGGCTTCTCGTTATCTCTACTCATTATTATCTTCTTTTTTTCCGAGGTCACTTCAGACCTGCATGGAATGCTTTTTTCCCGCCGGCTCTTTCTGAGAATTCGCGTTGGAATATATTATTTATTCTCAAAGCAGCTGTGCACCCGAGTCGCGCATTCAAGAAGTCAGAATGTTCAATGGGAGAGGTGAAAGAATGCGAATTTGTTTGTATTTAATCAAAATAAGAGAGAAAATATTGCAATTATGGCATTGACAATTATCTTTAAAGGCCGCTTATGAATGCCAAAGGCAAAGGACAGTGACGATGCTCTCGCAGGACAATGCCCTAGAGACTGACCATTATACTTAACCACCTAACCAATGAACATGAGGGACCAGATAATGTCAGCACATGACTTAACATGGAGACCTATAGGCTCCCAAAAAATCCCCATTCTTTGCTCACAAGGATGGTAAGGTTACAAACATTAGAAAAATTATCGAGCTTGAGCGGACCTCGAACCCGAGTCAGCAGAATGCCAGTCAGGGACGTTTCCTTTAGGCCACCGCAATCAGTGATATAGATGAAATAAAAAATCACCAAATAACAAACACAAAACAACAACAACAACAATAATGACAATGATAATAATAATAATAATAATAATAATAA
>NC_090725.1:50584891-50602391 GCF_036898095.1 Palaemon carinicauda | reverse complement strand
TGTAAGGAGTGATTTTAGACTTCTGGAAACAGTAAACGTTGTAAAACCTGTGTATTTAGTGCATGTGGTGTTGTAGGGAGTGATTTTAGCTTTCTGGAAACAGTAAACGTTGTAGAAAGTTGTATTTAGTGCATGTGATATTGAAGGGATTTATTTTAGCCTTCTGGAAACAGTGAAGGTTGTATAAGCTGTGTATTTACTGCATATTGTGTTGTAGGGAGTAATTTTACCTTTCTGAAAGCAGTAAACGTTGTAGAAGCTGTGTATTTAGTGCATGTGGTGTTGTAGGGAGTTATTTTAGACTTCTGGAAACAGTAAACGTTGTAGAAGCTGCGTATTTAGTACATGTGGTGTAGTAAGGAGTGATTTTAGCCTTCTGGAAACAGTAAACGTTGTAAAAGCTGTGTATTTAGTGCATGTGGTGTTGTAGGGAGTGATTTTTGACTACTGGAAACAGTAACCGTTGTAGAAAGTTGTATTTAGTGCAGGTGATGTTGAAGGGAGTGATTTTAGACTTCTGGAAACAGTAAACGTTGTATAAGCTGTGTATTTAGTGCATGTGGTGTTGTAAGTAGTGATTTTAGCCTTCTGGAAACAGTGAACGTTGTATAAGCTGTGTATTTAGTGCATGTGGTGTTGTAGGGAGTGATTTTAGACTTCTGGAAACAGTAAACGTTGTAAAGGCTGTGTATTTAGTGCATATGGTGTTGTAGGGAGTGATTTTAGACTTCTGGAAACAGTAAACGTTGTAGAAGCTGCGTATTTAGTGCACGTGGTGTTGTAGGGAGGGAATTTAGCTTTCTGGAAACAGTAAACGTTGTAGAAGCTGTGTATTTAGTGCATGCGGTGTTGTAGGGAGTGATTTTAGACTTCTGGAAACAGTAAACGTTGTAGAAGCTGCGTATTTAGTGCATGTGGTGTTGTAAGGAGTGATTTTAGACTTCTGGAAACAGTAAACGTTGTAAAACCTGTGTATTTAGTGCATGTGGTGTTGTAGGGAGTGATTTTAGCCTTCTGGAAACAGTAAACGTTGTAGAAGCTGCGTATTTAGTGCATGTGGTGTTGTAGGGAGTCATTTTAAGACTTCTGGAAACAGTAAACGTTGTAGAAGCTTTGTATTTCATGCATATGGTGTTGTAGGGAGTTATTTTAGACTTCTGGAAACAGTAAACGTTGTAGAACGTTGTATTTAGTGCATGTGATGTTGAAGGGATTAATTTCAGCCTTCTGGAAACAGTGAACGTTGTATAAGCTGTGTATTTAGTGAACGTGGTGTTGTAGGGAGGGAATTTAGCTTTCTGGAAACAGTAAACGTTGTAGAAGCTGTGTATTTAGTGCATGCGGTGTTGTAGGGAGTGATTTTAGACTTCTGGAAACAGTAAACGTTGTAGAAGCTGCGTATTTAGTGCATGTGGTGTTGTAGGGAGTGATTTTAGACTTCTGGAAACAGTAATCGTTGTAGAAAGTTGTATTTAGTGCATGTGATGTTGAAGGGATTTATTTTAGCCTTCTGGAAACAGTGAAAGTTGTATAAGCTGTGTATTTACTGCATATTGTGTTGTAGGGAGTAATTTTACCTTTCTGGAAGCAGTAAACGTTGTAGAAGCTGTGTATTTAGTGCATGTGGTGTTGTAGGGAGTTATTTTAGACTTCTGGAAACAGTAAACGTTGTAGAAGCTGCGTATTTAGTACATGTGGTGTAGTAAGGAGTGATTTTAGCCTTCTGGAAACAGTAAACGTTGTAAAAGCTGTGTATTTAGTGCATGTGGTGTTGTAGGGAGTGATTTTTGACTACTGGAAACAGTAACCGTTGTAGAAAGTTGTATTTAGTGCATGTGATGTTGAAGGGAGTGATTTTAGACTTCTGGAAACAGTAAACGTTGTATAAGCTGTGTATTTAGTGCATGTGGTGTTGTAAGTAGTGATTTTAGCCTTCTGGAAACAGTGAACGTTGTATAAGCTGTGTATTTAGTGCATGTGGTGTTGTAGGGATTGATTTTAGACTTCTGGAAACAGTAAACGTTGTAAAGGCTGTGTATTTAGTGCATGTGGTGTTGTAGGGAGTGATTTTAGACTTCTGGAAACAGTAAACGTTGTAGAAGCTGCGTATTTAGTGCATGTGGTGTTGTAGGGAGTGATTTTAGCCTTCTGGAAACAGTAAACGTTGTAAAAGCTGTGTATTTAGTGCATGTGGTGTTGTAGGGAGTGATTTTAGACTTCTGGAAACAGTAAACGTTGTAGAAGCATTGTATTTAATGCATGTGGTGTTGTAGGGAGTGATTTTAGACTTCTGGAAACAGTAAACGTTGTGGAAGCTGTGTATTTAGTGCATGTGGTGTTGTAAGGAGTGATTTTAGCCTTCTGGAAACAGTAAACGTTGTAGAAGCTGCGTATTTAATGCATGTGGTGTTGTAGGGAGTGATTTTAGCTTTCTGGAAACAGTAAACGTTGTAGAATCTATATATTTAGTGCATGTGGTGTTGTAGGGAGTGATTTTAGACTTCTGGAAACAGTAAACATTGAAGAAGCTGCGTATTTAGTGCATGTGGTGTTGTAAGGAGTGATTTTAGCCTTCTGGAAACAGTAAACGTTGTAAAAGCTGTGTATTTAGTGCATGTGGTGTTGTAAGGAGTGATTTTAGCCTTCTGGAAACAGTAAACGTTGTAGATGCTGCATATTTAGTGCATGTGGTGTTGTAGGGAGTAATTTTAGACTTCTGGAAACAGTAAACGTTGTAGAAGCTGCGTATTTAGTGCATGTGGTGTTGTAAGGAGTGATTTTATCCTTCTGGAAACAGTAAACGTTGTAGAAGCTGCGTATTTAATGCATGTGATGTTGTAGGGAGTGATTTTAGCCTTCTGAAACCAGTAAACGTTGTAAAAGCTGTGTATTTAATGCATGTGGTGTTGTAGGGAGTGATTTTAGCCTTCTGGAAACAATAAACATTGTAAAACCTGTGTAGTTAGTGCATTTTGTGTTGTAGGGAGTGATTTTAGACTTCTGGAAACAGTAAACGTTGTAGAAGCTGCGTATTTAGTGCATGTGGTGTTGTAGGGAGTGATTTTACCTTTCTGGAAACAGTGAACGTTGTAGAAGTTTGTATTTAGTGCATATAGTGTTGTAGGGATTGATTTTAGCCTTCTGGAAACAGTAAACGTTGTAGAAGCTGTGTATTAAGTGCAAGTGGTGTTGTAGGGATTGATTTTAGCCTTCTGGAAACAGTAAACGTTGTAGAAGCTGTGTATTTAATGCCTATGGTGTTGTAGGGAGTGATTTTAGCCTTCTGGAAACAGTAAACGTTGTAAAAGCTGTGTATTTAATGCATGTGGTATTGTAGGGAGTGATTTTAGCCTTCTGGAAACAGTAAACATTGGAGAAGCTGTGTATTTAGTGCATGTGGTGTTGTAGGGAGTGATTTTAGACTTCTTGAAACAGTAAACGTTGTAGAAGCTGTGTATTTAATGCATGTGGTGTTGTAAGGAGTGATTTTAGCCTTCTGGAAACAGTAAACGTTGTAGAAGCTACGTATTTACTGCATGTGGTGTTGTAAGGAGTGATTTTAGCCTTCTGGAAACAGTAAACGTTGTAGAAGCTACGTATTTACTGCATGTGGTGTTGTAAGGAGTGATTTTAGCCTTCTGGAAACAGTAAACGTTGTAGAAGCTGCGTATTTACTGCATGTGGTGTTGTATGGAGTGATTTTAGCTTTCTGGAAACAGTAAACGTTGTAGAAGCTGTGTATTTAGTGCAGGTGGTGTTGTAGTGAGTGATGTTAGCCTTCTGTAAACAGTAAAGGTTGTATAAGCTGTGTATTTAGAGCATGCGGTGTTGTAGGGAGTGATTTTAGCCTTCTGGAAACAGTAAACGTTGTAGAAGCTGTGTATTTAGTGCATGTGGTGTTGTATGGAGTGATTTTAGCCTTCTGGAAACAGTAAACGTTGTAGAAGACAGTGTATTTAGTGCATGTGGTGGTTCCAGTGAGTTTAGCCAACGTGGACTAATCCCTTCTTTTTCATCCCTGGAATTGAGTTCCTTCGTTTGCATGCCATGTTTTTCGTTGCTTATGCTCATCTACATATATTTCTATTACTATTAGCATATATTTATAGTTTTTAATATAGTTAATAAATAATTGAATTCCCACACCGGGGTTTTATGTGAAATCTTGGAATTTTGTTCTCTATACGTTTCCTAACTCAGTTCCAGGCCTTCTGTTTGGTTCCTTAAAAAGGCATATTCACTAAGGATAATAATAATAATAATAATAATAATAATAATAATAATAATAATAATAATAATAATAATAATACTCTTAGCAACATAACTTTCTTCTATCATGAAACCATTCTCTCTTACCCCCTATGCCACACTGATCCTATTTTCTAATATATTTTGACCTATGTTATACTTGAACAAACCAAATTTCTCCTTTTAAGTTCGAACCTCCTTTCCATTACCTGTTACATGAATTACGACCACAAAATACCGTATGCTAAAAAAAAAAAAAAAAAAAAAAATGGGGGTTGGTGGGGTGAATATGAGACGAGGACTGGCTGGTAATTTATTAAAAACTTCATCTTTGTCATGGAGAGAGCCAGGGCAAAATCTTTCTAGACTCTTGCACTGGAAAAGATAAAAATGTGCTCTTGGAAAATTACCTTCCGGAAAACAGAAAATAATATCCTGCAGGTAATATCCTCGGAAGCAAAAAGGGAAACTTTTAAAATTAAAATGAGCATCCCTGCGAGCTGCACAGAGAAATACTTTTAAAATTAAATGATGTAAGTGTAAGAGCAAATGCAATGGGTAATCCTTTTTCATTTTGAGATTCTTACGCCACCTGCACCAACAGCTGGCAGTCGCTAAATGCTTCTATAAAAATAAAAGCTAATCTAAAACTATGACATTTTTTAATTCTTTCAAATTAAATCCTATATGAAGTGGCAAAGAAGTGTTTATCGTAGGAAATAAATCAATAATATTGTACAAAATTAAACAACAAAATTTAATGAAAAAATAACTACGATATGGTACTCTCTCTCTCTCTCTCTCTCTCTCTCTCTCTCTCTCTCTCTCTCTCTCTCTCTCTCTCTCTCTCTCTCTCTCTCTCTCTCTCTGTATGTATATATATATATATATATATATATATATATATATATATATATATATATATATATAGTGTGTGTATATATATATACATATGTGTGTGCGTGTATATCTCTCTCTCTCTCTCTCTCTCTCTCTCTCTCTCTCTCTCTCTCTCTCTCTCTCTCTCTCTTTATATATATATATATATATATATATATATATATACATATACATATATATACATATATATGCGTATGTGCATGTGTGTGCGCGCACGCGGGTGTAGAATTTACGCAAATATCGGTGAAAAGATTTTTTTCAATCTTAATAGCAAATAAATGTAACCAGACGAATAAATTCTTCATCAGAAATAAAACGTCAATAATACTGAAAGCCATCAAGGACGGAAATCAATATAATATTACGTCTAACGTGAATGAACTCGATTTTTAACTTGACGTCTCGAGAATACATTAACATGCCTGCGACACTGACCTTTATACTCTTAAAGGTCAAGTATAATAACATTTTAATAGATTACTCTCTATTTAGCGTTTAGCCCAACAAAATCTATGACCTTGACCTTTATTCGATTTTCCAAGGAGGATGAGAATCTTGAGTTCAATGTTCCATCAAAGATACAGAGATCAGTTTAAAGGCAGCTCGTGAATGCAGAGATGGGACCAGGGAGGCACAGGCAATGTCGGTCGATGACTTAGTAAGTAGATCTATAAGTTTCCCTAACGCCCCCCCCCCCACCCCCCATCCTTAGCTCACATGGATGGTGAAGTTGCAGACACTAAAAGAAACTATCGAGCTTGAGCGAGACTCGAATCCCAATCCGGCGATCGCCAGTCAGGGATGTTTCCAGTAGGCCACCGTAAGTGATCCATAACCTTACTGTAACACAAACAAACAAACCAAACCTAAATATTGGCCGTTAGCGTGGAAAATGCATTTCTAATTCGGTAGATTTCATGGAGACAAATATATTTTTCTTAAAATTTCTTGCTTTCTTTACTTCAATCATTCTTCGTTTTCTCTTTCTAAAGTTCATCCAAAATCAAAAAAAAATTTCACTAAGTTTTCTTGCTTTCTTTACGTTCATTCTTCGTTTTCTATTGCTATAGTTCATACAAGATCGAAAAAATTTCCTTTAAGTTTTCTTTACTTTCATTCTTCATTTTCTCTTAGTAACGTTCATCCGAGATCAAAACAATTTTCTTTAAGTTTTCTTGCATTCTTTACTTTCACTCTTCGTTTTCTCTTGCTAAAGTTCATCCGAGATCAAATAAATCAAGCCGATGGTATCACCTGCGTTGAATACAAGGAGGCTTCTCGTTATCTCTACTCATTATTATCTTCTTTTTTTCCGAGGTCACTTCAGACCTGCATGGAATGCTTTTTTTCCCGCCGGCTCTTTCTGAGAATTCGCGTTGGAATATATTATTTATTCTCAAAGCAGCTGTGCACCCGAGTCGCGCATTCAAGAAGTCAGAATGTTCAATGGGGGAGGGGAAAGAATGCGAATTTGTTTGTATTTAATCAAAATAAGAGAGAAAATATTGTAATTATGGCATTGACAATTATCTTTAAAGGCCGCTTATGAATGCCAAAGGCAAAGGACAGTGACGATGCCCTCGCAGGACAATGCCCTAGAGACTGACCATATATACTTAAGATCAGCACCCAAGCCTCCTCTCCACCTAACCAATGTACATGAAGGGCCAGATAAAATCAGCAGATGACTTAACAGGGAGACCAATAGGCTCCCACAAAATCCCCATCCTTTTTTCAAAAGGATGGTAAGGTTACAAACATTAGAAAATTATCGAGCTTGAGCGGACCTCAAACCCGAGTCAGCAGAATGCCAGTCAGGGACGTTTCCAATAGGCCACCGCAATCAGTGATATCGATGAAATAAAAAATCACCAAATAACAAACAGAAAACAACAACAACAATAATGATAATGATAATGATAATAATAATAATGATAATAATAATAATAATGAAAAGAATTTTGATCATGTAATTATTTTAATAATGTTAAGGATAATAATAATAATAATAATTTTCATGATTTTAATAAAGATTACTTCATGCAAACCCTTTAAAATATTGCGTAATGCAAACGAAATGAGATATTGCAATATTCCATTTCCGTGTTGATCACATGAGGTAAACACATGTTTACCTAACAAACACAGGAAGTTGACCTTTCTGTGATGACTGCCTGTTAAAAGCATTTGCTTGATGAATGCCACAGTCTATGGGAATTGAAAAGTGCGTTGCCCTATTGACTATGGGGATACAGACTGTAAACTTCGTTTCACCAAAATTAGTTTATATACATGAATGTATGTGTATATGTGTACATATATATATACATATATATATATATATATATATATATATATATATATATATATATGTGTGTGTGTGTGTGTGTATACTGTATATATATATACATATACTTGAATATATAGGGTATATATATATATATATATATATATACACATATGTGTGTGTTTGTATTTAGTGCATGTGGTGTTATATCCAGTGATTTTAGCCTTCTGGAAGCAGAAAACATTGTAGAAGCTGTGAATTTAGTGCATGTGGTGTTGTAGAGAGTGATTTTAGCCTTCTGGAAACATAGTAAACGTAGTAAAAGCTGTGTATTTAGTACATGTGGTGTTATAGCAGTGATTTTAGCGTTTTGGAATCATAAAAAACGTTGTAGGAGCTGTGTATTTAGTGCATGTGGTGTTGTAGCCATTGATTTTAGCCTTCTGGAATAGTACACTTTGCAGAAAATGTGAATTTAGTGCATGTGGTGTTGTAGCCATTGATTTTAGCCTTCTGGAAACAGTAAACTTTGTAGAAACTGTGTATTTAGTGCATGTGGTGTTGTAGGGAGTGATTTTAGCCTTATGGAAACAGTAAACTTTGTAGAAACTGTGTATTTAGTGCATGTGGTGTTGTAGCCAGTGATTTTAACGTTCTGGAAACAGTAAACTTTGCAGAAACTGTGTATTTAGTGCATGTGGTGTTGTAGGGAGAGATTTTAGCCTTCTGGAAACAGTGACCGTTATAGAAGCTGTGTATTTAGTGCATGTGGTGTTGTAGGGAGGGATTTTAGCCTTCTGGAAACAGTAAATGTTGTAGAAAGTTGTATTTAGTGCATGTGATGCTGAAGGGATCGATTTTGGCCTTCTGGAAACAGTGAACGTTGTAGAAGCTGTGTATTTAGAGCATGTGGTGTTGTAAGGAGTGATTTTAGCCTTCTGGAAACAGTGAACGTTGTAGAAGCTGTGTATTTAGTGCATGTGGTGTTGTAAGGAGTGATTTTAGCCTTCTGGACACAGTAAACGTTGTAGAAGCTGTGTATTTAGTGCATGTGGTGTTGTAGGGAGATTTTAGACTTCTGGAAACAGTAAACGTCGTAGAAAATTGTATTTAGTGCATGTGATGTTGAAGGGATTGATTTTAGACTTCTGGAAACAGTGAACATTGTATAAGCTGTGTATTTAATGCATGTGGTGTTGTAGGGAGTGATTTTAGCTTTCTGGAAACAGTAAACATTGTAGAAGCTGTATATTAAGTGCATGTGGTGTTGTAGTGAGTGATTTTAGACTTCTGGAAACAGTGAATGTTGTAAAAGTTTGTAATTAGTGCATGTGGTGTTGTAAGGAGTGATTTTAGCCTTCTGGAAACAGTAAACGTTGTAGAAGCTGTGTATTTAATGCATGTGGTGTTGTATGGAGTGATTTTAGCCTTCTGGAAACAGTAAACGTTGTAGAAGATTGTGTATTTAGTGCATGTGGTGTTTCCAGTGAGTTTAGCCAACGTGGACTAATCCCTTCTTTTTCAACCCTGGAATTGAGTTCCTTCGTTTGCATGCCATGTTTATCATTGCTTATGCTCATCTACATATATTTCTTATTACTATTAGCATATTTTTACAGTTTTTAATATAGTTATTAAATAATTGAATTTCCACACCGGGGTTTTATGTCAAATCTTGGAATTTTGTTCTATATACGATTCCTAACTCAGTTCCAGGCCTTCTGTTTGGTTCCTTAAAAAGGCATATTCCCGAAGGATAATAGTAATAATAATAATAATGATAATAATAATAATAATAATAATAATAATAATAATAATAATAATAATAATAATAATAATAATAATAATAATAATAATATATTTGAGGAGCAGACCCTCTTTTAAGCAGGTTTGATTGAAAGTGATTGCTGCCTCAGTGGAGTTTATTTTTTAACTAACTTCTTCTATTGTTCTTATTATCTTTTTCTCTTCATTAGCAATAAAAAGAAAAAGATTATAAGAACTATAGAAAAAATTTAATCACAAAATTAACGCCAATGAGGCAGCAATCACTTTTAATAATAATAATAATAATAATAATAATAATAATAATAATAATAATAATAATAATAATAATAATCTTAGCAATATAACTTTCTTCTATCCTGACACCATTCTCTCTTCCCCCCTATGCCACTCTAATCCTATTTTCTGATATATTTTGACCTATGTTATACTTGAACAAACCAAATTTCTCCTTTTAAGTTCGAACCTCCTTTCCATTACCTGTTACATGAATTACGACCACAAAATACCGTATGCTAAAAAAAAAAAAAAAAAAATGGGGGTTGGTGGGGTGAATATGAGACGAGGACTGGCTGGTAATTTATTAAAAACTTCATCTTTGTCATGGAGAGAGCCAGGGCAAAATCTTTCTAGACTCTTGCACTGGAAAAGATAAAAATGTGCTCTTGGAAAATTACCTTCCGGAAAACAGAAAATAATATCCTGCAGGTAATATCCTCGGAAGCAAAAAGGGAAACTTTTAAAATTAAAATGAGCATCCCTGCGAGCTGCACAGAGAAATACTTTTAAAATTAAATGATGTAAGTGTAAGAGCAAATGCAATGGGTAATCCTTTTTCATTTTGAGATTCTTACGCCACCTGCACCAACAGCTGGCAGTCGCTAAATGCTTTTATAAAAATAAAAGCTAATTTAAAACTATGACATTTTTTAATTCTTTCAAATTAAATCCTATATGAAGTGGCGAAGAAGTGTTTATCGTAGGAAATATATCATTATTACTGTACAAAATTAAACAACAAAATTTAATGAAAAAATAACTACGATGTGGTACTCTCTCTCTCTCTCTCTCTCTCTCTCTCTCTCTCTAATATATATATATATATGTGTGTGTGTGTGTGTGCATGGATCTCTCTCTCTCTCTCTCTCTCTCTCTCTCTCTCTCTATATATATATATATATATATATGTATGTATCTATATATATATATATATATATGCGTATGTGCATGTGTGCGCACGCACGCAGGTGTAGAATTTACGTAAATATCGGTGAAAAGATTTTTTTCAATCTTAATAGCAAACAAATGTAACCAGACGAATAAATTCTTCATCGCAAATAAAAAGTCAATGAAACTGAAAGCCACCAAGGACAGAAGTCAATATAATTACGTCTAACGTGAATTAACTCAATTTTCAACTTGACGTCTCGAGAATACATTAACATGCCTGTGACACTGACCTTTATACTCTTAAAGGTCAAGTTTACTAACATTTTAATGGATTAGTTTCTATTAAGCGTTTAGCCCACCAAAATCTATAACCTTGACCTTTATCAGATTTTCCGAGGAGGATGAGAATCTCGAGTTCAATGTTCCATCCAAGATAAAGAGATCAGTTTAAAGGCCACTCGTGAATGGCAGAGGCAAGGGACACTTATATATGCATTTAATCAGCGCCCAAGTCCCCTCTCCACCCAAGATAGGACCAGGGAGGGACAGGCAATGGCGGTCGATGACTTAGTAAGTAGATCTATAAGTTTCCCTAACCCCCCCCCCCCCCCATCCATAGCTCATATGGATGGTGAGGTTCCAGACACTAAAAGAAACTATCGAGCTTGAGCGAGTCTCGAATCCCAATCCGGCGATCGCCAGTCAGGAATGCTTCCAGCAGGCCACCATAAGTGGTCCATAACCTTATTGTAACACAAACAAACAAACCAAACCTAAATATTGACCGTTAGCGTGGAAAATGCATTTTTAATTCCGTAGATTTCATGGAGGCAAATATATTTTTTTTTATTTCTTGCTTTCTTTACTTCAATCATTCTTTGTTTTCTCTTGCTAAAGTTCATCAAAAATCAAAACCTTTTTCTCTAAGTTTTCTTGCTTTCTTTACTTTCATTCTTCGTTTTCTATTGCTATACTTCATACAAGATCGAAACAATTTCCTTTAAGTTTTCTTTACTTTCATTCTTCATTTTCTCTTAGTAACGTTCATCTGAGATCAAAACAATTTTCTTTAAGTTTTCTTGCTTTCTTTACTTTCACTCTTCGTTTTCTCTTGCTAAAGTTCATCCGAGATCAAATAAATCAAGCGGATGGTATCACCAGCTTTGAATAAAAGAACGCTTCTCCTTATCTCTACTCATTATTATCTTCTTTTTTTCCGAGGTCACTTCAGACCTGGGAATGCTTTTTTCCCGCCGGCTCTTTCTGAGAATTCGCGTTGGAATATATTATTTATTCTCAAAGCAGCTGTGCACCCGAGTCGCGCATTCAAGAAGTCAGAATGTTCAATGGGAGAGGTGAAAGAATGCGAATTTGTTTGTATTTAATCAAAATAAGAGAGAAAATATTGCAATTATGGCATTGACAATTATCTTTAAAGGCCGCTTATGAATGCCAAAGGCAAAGGACAGTGACGATGCTCTCGCAGGACAATGCCCTAGAGACTGACCATTATACTTAACCACCTAACCAATGAACATGAGGGACCAGATAATGTCAGCACATGACTTAACATGGAGACCTATAGGCTCCCAAAAAATCCCCATTCTTTGCTCACAAGGATGGTAAGGTTACAAACATTAGAAAAATTATCGAGCTTGAGCGGACCTCGAACCCGAGTCAGCAGAATGCCAGTCAGGGACGTTTCCTTTAGGCCACCGCAATCAGTGATATAGATGAAATAAAAAATCACCAAATAACAAACACAAAACAACAACAACAATAATAATAATAATAATAATAATAATAATAATAATAATAATAATTTTGATCATGTAATTATTTTAATAATGTTAATGATAATTATAATAATAATAATTTTCATGATTTTGATAAAGATTACTTCATGAAACCCCTTTAAAATATTGCGTAATGCAAAGGAAATGATATATTGCAATATGCCATTTCCGTGTTGATCACATGAGGTAAACACATGTTTACCTAACAAACACAGGAAGTTGACCTTTCTGTGATGACTGCCTGTTAAAAGCATTTGATTGATGTATGCCACAGTCTATGGGAATTGAATAGTGCGTTGCCTTATTGACTATGTGGATACAGACTGTAAACTTCGTTTCACCAAAATTAGTTTATATACATGAATGTATGTGTATATGTGTACATATATATATATATATATGTGTGTGTGTGTGTGTGCGTGTATACTGTAGATATATATATATATATATATATATATATATATATATATATATATATATATATATATATATATATATATATTATAGATATATATACATATACTTGAATATATGGGGTATATATATATATATATATATATATATATACATATATATTTATAAATACATATATATATATATATATATATATATATATATATATATTACACATATGTGTGTGTTTGTATTTAGTGCATGTGGTGTTATATCCAGTGATTTTAGCCTTCTGGAAGCAGTAAACATTGTAAGAAGCTGTGTACTTAGTGCATGTGGTGTTGTAGAGAGTGATTTTAGCCTTCTGGAAACATAGTAAACGTAGTAGAAACTGTGTATTTAGTACATGTGGTGTTATAGCAGTGACTTTAGCGTTTTGGAAACATATAAAACGTTGTAGGAGCTGTGTATTTATTGCATGTGGAGTTGTAACCAGTGATTTTAGCCTTGTGGAAACTATAAACGTTGTAGAAGTAGTGTATTTAGTGCATGTGGTGTTGTAGCCATTGATTTTAGCCTTCTAGAAACATTAAACGTTGTAGAAGCTGTGTATTTAGTGCATGTGGTGTTGTAGCCAGTGATTCTAACGTTCTGGATACAGTAAACTTTGTAGAAACTGTGTATTAAGTGCATGTGGTATTGTAAGGAGTGATTTTAGCCTTCTGGAAACAGTGAACATTGTAGAAGCTGTGTATTTAGTGCATGTGGTGTTGTAAGGAGTGATTTTAGCCTTCTGGACACAGTAAGCGTTGTAGAAGCTGTATATTTAGTGCTTGTGGTGTTGTAGGGAGTAATTTTAGACTTCTGGAAACAGTGAACGTTGTATAAGGTGTGTATTTAATGCATGTGGTGTTGTAGGGAGTGATTTTAGCTTTCTGGAAACAGTAAACGTTGTAGAAGCTGTGTATTTAGTGCTTGTGGTGTTGTAGGGAGTAATTTTAGCCTTCTGAAAACAGTAAACGTTGTAAAAGCTGTGTATTTGATGCATGTGGTGTTGTAGGGATTGATTTTAGCTTTCTGGAAACAGTAAACGTTGTAGAAGCTGTGTATTTAGTGCAAGTGTTGTTGTAGGGAGTAATTTTAGCCTTCTGAAAACAGTAAACGTTGTAAAAGCTGTGTATTTAATGCATGTGGTGTTGTAGGGAGTGATTTTAGACTTCTGGAAACAGTGAACGTTGTATAAGGTGTGTATTTAATGCATGTGGTGTTGTAGGGATTCATTTTAGCCTTCTGGAAACAGTGAACGTTGTATAAGGTGTGTATTTAATGCATGTGGTGTTGTAGGGAGTGATTTTAGCCTTCTGAAAACAGTAAACGTTGTAAAAGCTGTGTATTTAATGCATGTGGTGTTGTAGGGAGTGATTTTAGACTTCTGGAAACAATGAACGTTGTATAAGGTGTGTATTTAATGCATGTGGTGTTGTAGGGATTCATTTTAGCCTTCTGGAAACAGTGAACGTTGTATAAGATGTGTATTTAATGCATGTGGTGTTGTAGAGAGTAATTTTAGCCTTCTGAAAACAGTAAACGTTGTAAAAGCTGTGTATTTAATGCATGTGGTGTTGTAGGGAGTGATTTTAGACTTCTGGAAACAGTAAACGTTGTATAAGGTGTGCATTTAATGCATGTGGTGTTGTAGGGATTCATTTTAGCCTTCTGGAAACAGTGAACGTTGTATAAGGTGTGTATTTAATGCATGTGGTGTTGTAGGGATTCATTTTAGCCTTCTTGAAACAGTGAACGTTGTATAAGGTGTGTATTTAATGCATGTGGTGTTGTATGGAGTGATTTTAGACTTCTGGAAACAGTAAACGTTGTAGAATCTATGTATTTAATGCATGTGGTGTTGTAGGGAGTGATTTTAGCCTTCTGGAAACAGTAAATGTTGTAGAAAGTTTTATTTAGTGCATGTGATGTTAAAGGGATTGATTTTAGCCATCTGTAAACAGTAAACGTTGTAGAAGCTTTGTATATAGTGCATGTGGTGTTGTAAGGAGTGATTTTAGCCTTCTGGAAACAGTGAACGTTGTAGAAGCTGTGTATTTAGTGCATGTGGTGTTATAAGGAGTGATTTTAGCCTTCTGGACACAGTAAACGTTGTAGAAGCTGTGTATTTAGAGTATTTAGTGCACAGGGTGCTGTAGGGAGTGATTTTAGACTTCTGGAAACAGTGAACGTTGTATTAGCTGTGTACTTAAAGCATGTGGTGTTGTAGGGAGTGATTTTAGCTTTCTGGAAACAGTAAACGTTGTAGAAGCTGTGTATTTAGTGCATGTAGTGTTGTAGGGAGTAATTTTAGCCTTCTGAAAACAGTAAACGTTGTAGAAGCTGTGTATTCAGTGCATATGGTGTTGTAGGGAGTGATTTTAGCCTTCTGGAGACAATAAACATTAGAGACCCTGTGTAGTTAGTGCATGTTGTGTTGTAGGGGGTGATTTTAGCCTTCTGGAAACAGTAAACGTTGTAAAAGCTGTGTATTTAGTGCATGTGGTGTTGTAGGGAGTGATTTTAGCCTTTTGGAAACAGTGAACGTTGTAGAAGTTTGTATTTAGTGCATGTGGTGTTGTAGGGATTGATTTTACCCTTCTGGAAACAGTAAACGTTGTAAAAGCTGTGTATTTAGTGCATGTGGTGTTGTAAGGAGTGATTTTAGCCTTCTGGAAACAGCAAACGTTGTAGGAGCTGTGTATTTAGTGCATGTGGTATTGTAGGGAGTGATTTTAGACTTCTGGAAACAGTAAACGTTGTAAAAGGTGTGTATTTAATGCATGTGGTGTTGTAAGGAGTGATTTTAGCCTTCTGGAAACAGCAAACGTTGTAAAAGCTGTGTATTTAGTGCATGTGGTATTGTAGGGAGTGATTTTAGACTTCTGGAAACAGTAAACGTTATGGAAGCTGTGTACTCAATGCATGTGGTGTTGTAAGGAGTGATTTTAGCCTTCTGGAAACAGTAAACGTTGTAGAAGCTGCGTATTTAGTACACGTGGTGTTGTATGGAGTGAATTTAGCCTTCTGGAAACAGTAAACGTTATGGAAGCTGTGTATTTAATGCATGTGGTGTTGTAAGGAGTGAATTTAGCCTTCTGGAAACAGTAAACGTTGTAGAAGCTGTGTATTTAGTAAATGTGGTGTTGTATGGAGTGATTTTAGCTTTCTGGAAACAGTAATTGTTGTAGAAGCTGTGTATTTAGTGCATGTGGTGTTGTAGGGAGTGATTTTAGCCTTCTGGAAACAGTAAACGGTGTAGAAGCTGTGTATTCAGTGCATGAGGTGTTGTAGGGAGTGATTTTAGCCTTTTGGAAACAGTAAACGTTGTAGAAGCTGTGTATTTAGTGCATGTGGTGTTGTATGGAGTGATTTTAGCCTTCTGGAAACAATAAACGTTGTAGAAGCTGTATATTCAGTGCATGTGGTGTTGTAGGGAGTGATTTTAGCCTTCTGGCGACAATGAAAATTGTAGAACCTGTGTAGTTAGTGCATGTTGTGTTGTAGGGAGTGAATTTAGCCTTCTGGAAACAGTAAACGTTGTAGAAGCTATGTATTTAGTGCAAGTGGTGTTGTAGGGAGTGATTTCAGCCTTCTGGAAACAGTAAACGTTGTAAAAGCTGTGTATTCAGTGCATGTGGTGTTGTAGGGAGTGATTTTAGCATTCTGGAAACAGTAAACGTTGTAGAAGCGTGCATGTGGTGTTGTAGGGAGTGATTTTAGCCTTCTGGAAACAGTAAATATTGTAGAAGCTGCGTATTTAGTGCATATGGTGTTGTAGGGAGTGATTTTAGCCTTCTGGAAACAGTAAACGTTGTAGAAGCTGCGTATTTAGTGCATGTGGTGTTGTTGGGAGTGATTTTAGCCTTCTGGAAACAGTAAATGTTGTAGAAGCTGTGTATTCAGTGCATGTGGTGTTGTAGGAAGTGATTTTAGCCTTCTGGAAACAGTCAACGTTGTAGAAGCTGCGTAATTAGTGCATGTGGTGTTGTAGGGAGTGATTTTAGCCTTCTGGAAACAGTGAACGTTGTAGAAGCTGTGTATTCAGTGCATGTGGTGTTGTAGGGAGTGATTTTAGCCTTCTGGAAACAGTGAACGTTGTAGAAGCTGTGTATTCAATGCATGAAGTATTGTAAGGAGTGATTTTAGCCTTCTGGAAACAGTTAACGTTGTAGAAGCTGCGTATTTAGTACATGTGGTGTTGTATGGAGTGATTTTAGCCTTCTGGAAACAGTAAACGTTGTAGAAGCTGCGTATTTAGTGCATGTGGTGTTGTAGGGAGTGATTTTAGCCTTCTGGAAACAGTAAACGTTATGGAAGCTGTGTATTTAATGCATGTGGTGTTGTAAGGAGTGATTTTAGCCTTCTGGAAACAAGTAAACGTTTTAGAAGCTGCATATTTAGTACATGTGGTGTTGTATGGAGTGATTTTAGCCTTCTGGAAACAGTAAACGTTGTAGAAGCTGCGTATTTAGTGCATGTGGTGTGTTAGGGATTCATTTTAGCCTTCTGGAAACAGTAAACGTTGTAGAAGCTGCGTATTTAGTGCATGTGGTGTTGTAGGGAGTGATTTTAGCCTTCTGGAAACAGTAAACGTTGTAGAAGCTGCGTATTTAGTGCATGTGGTGTTGTAGGGAGTGATTTTAGCCTTCTGGAAACAGTAAACGTTGTAGAAGCTGCGTATTTAGTGCATGTGGTGTTGTAGGGAGTGATTTTAGCCTTCTGGAAACAGTAAACGTTGTAGAAGCTGCGTATTTAGTGCATGTGGTGTTGTAGGGAGTGATTTTAGCCTTCTGGAAAGAGTAAACGTTGTAGAAGCTGCGTATTCAGTGCATGTGGTGTTGTAGGGAGTGATATTAGCCTTCTGGAAAGAGTA
>NC_090725.1:50567391-50579891 GCF_036898095.1 Palaemon carinicauda | reverse complement strand
TGGAAGCTGCGTATTCAGTGCATGTGGTGTTGTAGGGAGTGATTTTAGCCTTCTGGAAACAGTAAACGTTGTGGAAGCTGCGTATTCAGTGCATGTGGTGTTGTAGGGAGTGATTTTAGCCTTCTGGAAACAGTAAACGTTGTGAAAGCTGCGTATTCAGTGCATGTGGTGTTGTAGGGAGTGATTTTAGCCTTCTGGAAACAGTAAACGTTGTGAAAGCTGCGTATTCAGTGCATGTGGTGTTGTAGGGAGTGATTTTAGCCTTCTGGAAACAGTAAACGTTGTGGAAGCTGCGTATTTAGTGCAAGTGGTGTTGTAGGGAGTGATTTTAGCCTTCTGGAAAGAGTAAACGTTGTAGAAGCTGCGTATTCAGTGCATGTGGTGTTGTAGGGAGTGATTTTAGCCTTCTGGAAACAGTAAACGTTGTAGAAATGCGTATTCAGTGCATGTGGTGTTGTATGGAGTGATTTTAGCCTTCTGGAAACAGTAAACGTTGTAGAAGCTGCGTATTTAGTGCATGTGGTGTTGTATGGAGTGATTTTAGCCTTTTGGAAACAGTAAACGTTGTAGAAGCTGCGTATTTAGTGCATGTGGTGTTGTATGGAGTGATTTTAGCCTTCTGGAAACAGTGAACTTTGTAGAAGCTGCGTATTCAGTGCAAGTGGTGTTGTAGGGAGTCATTTTAGCCTTCATTTTAGCCTTCTGGAAACAGTGAACGTTGTAGAAGCTGCGTATTTAGTGCATGTGGTGTTGTAGGGAGTCATTTTAGCCTTCTGGAAACAGTAAACGTTTTAGAAGCTGTGTATTCAATGCATGTGGTGTTGTAGGGAGTGACTTTAGCCTTCTGGAAACAGTGAACGTTGTAGAAGCTGCGTATTTAGTGCATGTGGTGTTGTATGGAGTGATTTTAGCCTTCTGGAAACAGTAAACGTTGTAGAAGCTGCGTATTTAGTGCATCTGGTGTTGTAAGGAGTGATTTTAGCCTTCTGGAAACAGTAAACGTTGTAGAAGCCCTGTATTAAATGCATGAGGTGTTGTAAGGAGTGATTTTAGCCTACTGGAAACAGTAAACGTTGTAGAAGCTGTGTATTTAGTGCATGTGGTGTTGTAGGGAGTGATTTAAGACTTCTGGAAACAGTAAACGTTATGGAAGCTGTGTATTTAATGCATGTGGTGTTGTAAGGAGTGATTTTAGCCTTCTGGAAACAGTAAACGTTGTAGAAGCTGCGTATTTAGTACATGTGGTGTTGTATGGAGTGATTTTAGCCTTCTGGAAACAGTAAACGTTGTAGAAGCTGCGTATTTAGTACATGTGGTGTTGTATGGAGTGAATTTAGCCTTCTGGAAACAGTAAACGTTGTAGAAGCTGCGTATTTAGTACATGTGGTGTTGTATGGAGTGATTTTAGCCTTCTGGAAACAGTAAACGTTGTAGAAGCTGCGTATTTAGTACATGTGGTGTTGTATGGAGTGAATTTAGCCTTCTGGAAACAGTAAACGTTGTAGAAGCTGCGTATTTAGTACATGTGGTGTTGTAAGGAGTGATTTTAGCCTTCTGGAAACAGTAAACGTTGTAGAAGCTGTGTATTTAGTGCATGTGGTGTTGTATGGAGTGATTTTAGCCTTCTGGAAACAGTAAACGTTGTAAAAGACAGTGTATTTAGTGCATGTGGTGGTTCCAGTGAGTTTAGCCAACGTGGACTAATCCCTTCTTTTTCAACCCTGGAATTGAGTTCTTTCTTTTGCATGCCATGTTTATCGTTGCTTTTGCTCATCTACATATATTTCTATTACTATTAGCATATTTTTATAGTTTTTAATATAGTTAATAAATAATTGAATTCCCACACCGGGGTTTTATGTCAAATCTTGGAATTTTGTTCTCTATACGTTTCCTAACTCAGTTTCAAGCCTTCTGTTTGGTTCCTTAAAAAGGCATATTCACGAAGGATAATAATAATAATAATAATAATAATAATAATAATAATAATAATAATAATAATAATAATAATAATAATAATATATTTGAGGAGCAGACCCTCTTTTAAGCAGGTTTTATGGAAAGTGATTGCTGCCTCAGTGGCGTTTATTTTTTAACTAATTTTTTTCTATTGTTCTTATTATCTTTTTCTCTTTATTAGCAATAAAAAGAAAAAAAAATTATAAGAACTATAGAAGAAAATTAATTACAAAATTAATGCCAATGAGACAGCAATCACTTTTAATAATAATAATAAAAATAATAATAATAATAATAATAATAATCTTAGCAACATAACTTTCTTCTATCCTGACACCATTCTCTCTTCCCCCCTATGCCACACTGATCCTATTTTCTAATATATTTTGACCTATGTTATACTTGAACAAACCAAATTTCTCCTTTTAAGTTCGAACCTCCTTTCCATTACCTGTTACATGAATTAAGACCACAAAATACCGTATGCTAAAAAAAAAAAAAAAATGGAGGTTGGTGGGGTGAATATAAGACGAGGACTGGCTGGTAATTTATTAAAAACTTCATCTTTGTCATGGAGAGAGCCAAGGCAAAATCTTTCTAGACTCTTGCGCTGGAAAAGATAAAAATGTGCTCTTGGAAATTTACCTTCCGGAAAACAGAATATAATATCCTGCAGGTAATATCCTCGGGAGCAAAAAGGGAAACTTTTAAAATTAAAATGAGCATCCCTGCGAGCTGCACAGAGAAATACTTTTAAAATTAAATGATGTAAGTGTAAGAGCAAATGCAATGGGTATTCCTTTTTCATTTTGAGATTCTTACGCCACCTGCACCAACAACAGCTGGCAGTCGCTAAATGCTTCTATAGAAATAAAAGCTAATTTAAAATTATGACATTTTTTAATTGTTTTGAATTAAATCCTACATGAAGTGGCAAAGAAGTGTTTATCGTAGGAAATATATCATTAATATTGTACAAAATTAAACAACAAAATTTAATGAAAAAATAACTACGATATGGTACGCGCTCTCTCTCTCTCTCTCTCTCTCTCTCTCTCTCTCTCTCTCTCTCTCTCTCTCTCTCTCTCTCTCTCTCTCTCTCTCTCTCTTTATATATATATATATATATATGTGTGTGTGTGTGTATGTATATACTGTATATATATCTATATCTATATATATATATATATATATATATATATATATATATATATATATATATATATGTGTGTGTATATATATATATATATATATATATGTGTGTGTATATATATATACATACACACACATATTTATATATATATATATATGCATATATATATGCGTATGTGTGCGCGCACGCGGGTGTAGAATTTACGCAAATATCGGTGAAAAGATTTTTTTCAATCTTAATAGCAAACAAATGTAACCAGACGAATAAATTCTTCATCGCAAATAAAACGTCAATAATACTGAAAGCCACCAAGGACAGAAGTCAATATAATATTACGTCTAACGTGAATTAACTCAATTTTTAACTTGACGTCTCGAGAATACATTAACATGCCTGCGACACTGACCTTTATACTCTTAAAGGTCAAGTTTACTAACATTTTAATGGATTAATTTCTATAAAGCGTTTAGCCCAACAAAATCTATGACCTTCACCTTTATTCGATTTTCCGAGGAGGATGAGAATCTTGAGTTCAATGTTCCATCAAAGATACAGAGATCAGTTTAAAGGCCACTCGTGAATGGCAGAGGCAAGGGACACTTATATATGCATATAATCAGCCCAAGTCCCCTCTCCAACCAAGATAGGACCAGGGAAGGCCAGGCAATGGCGGTCGATGACTTAGTAAGTAGCTCTATAAGTTTCCTTACCCCCCCCCCCCTCCATCCTTAGCTCACATGGATGGTGAGGTTCCAGACACTAAAAGAAACTATCGAGCTTGAGCGAGACTCGAATCCCAATCCGGCGATCGCCAGTCAGGGATGTTTCCAGTTGGCCACCACTAGTGGTACATAACCTTATTGTAACACAAACAAACAAACCAAACCTAAATATTAACCGTTAGCGTGGAAAATGCATTTTTAATTCGGTAGATTTCATGGAGGCAAATATATTTTTTTTTTAATTTCTTGCTTTCTTTACTTCAATCATTCTTCGTTTTCTCTTTCTAAAGTTCATCCGAAATCAAAACAATTTTCTCTAAGTTTTCTTGCTTTCTTTACTTTCATTCTTCGTTTTCTATTGCTATAGTTCATACAAGATCGAAACAATTTCCTTTAAGTTTTCTTTACTGTCATTCTTCATTTTCCCTTAGTACGTTCATCCGAGATCAAAATAATTTTCTTTAAGTTTTCTTGCTTTCTTTACTTTCACTCTTCGCTTCCTCTTGCAAAAATTAATCTCAGACCAAATAAATCAAGCCGATGGTATTGATTTTAGCCTTCTGGAAAAAGTAAACTTTGCAAAAATTGTGTATTTAGTGCATGTGGTGTTGTAGCCAGTGATTTTAGCCTTCTGGAAACAGTAAACTTTGTAGAAATTGTGTATTTAGTGCATGTGGTGTTGTAGCCAGTGATTTTAACGTTCTGGAAACAGTAAACTTTGCAAAAACTGTGTATTTAGTGCATGTGGTGTTCTAGGGAGATATTTTAGCCTTCTGGAAACAGTGAACGTTATAGAAGCTGTGTATTTAGTGCATGTGGTGTTGTAGGGAGTGATTTTAGCCTTCTGGAAACAGTAAATGTTGTAAAAAGTTGTATTTAGTGCATGTGATGTTGAAGGGATTGATTTTAGCCTTCTGTAAACAGTAAACGTTGTAGAAGCTGCGTATTTAGTACATGTGGTGTTGTAAGGAATGATTTTACCCTTCTGGAAACAGTAAACGTTGTAGAAGCTGTATATTTAGAGTATTTAGTGCATGTGGTGTTGTAGGGAGTGATTTTAGACTTCTGGAAACAGTAAACGTTGTATAATCTGTGTATTTAATGCGTGTGGTGTTGTAGGGAGTGATTTTAGCCTTCTGGAAACAGTAAACGTTGTAGAATCTGTGTATTTAATGCGTGTGGTGTTGTAAGGAGTGATTTTAGCTTTCTGGAAACAGTAAACGTTGTAGAAGCTGTGTATTTAGTGCATGTGGTGTTGTAGGGAGTAATTTTAGCCTTCTGAAAACAGTAAACGTTGTAAAAGCTGTGTATTTAGTGCATGTTGTGTTGTAGGGAGTGATTTTAGCCTTCTGAAAACAGTAAACGTTGTAGAAGCTGTGTATTTAGTGCAGGTGGTGTTGTAGGGAGTGATTTTAGCCTTCTGGAAACAGTAAACGTTGTATAATCTGTGTATTTAATGCGTGTGGTGTTGTAGGGAGTGATTTTAGCTTTCTGGAAACAGTAAACGTTGTAAAAGCTGTGTATTTAGTGCATGTTGTGTTGTAGGGAGTGATTTTAGCCTTTTGAAAACAGTAAACGTTGTAGAAGCTGTGTATTTAGTGCATGTGGTGTTGTAGGGAGTGATTTTAGCCTTCTGGAAACAGTAAACGTTGTAGAAGCTTTGTATTTAGTTCATGTGGTGTTGTAGGGAGTGATTTTAGCCTTCTGGAAACAGTAAACGTTGTAGAAGCTTTGTATTTAGTTCATGTGGTGTTGTAGGGAGTGATTTTAGCCTTCTGGAAACAGTAAACGTTGTAGAAGCTTTGTATTTAGTTCATGTGGTGTTGTAGGGAGTGATTTTAGCCTTCTGGAAACAGTAAACGTTGTAGAAGATTGTGTATTTAGTGCATGTGGTGTTTCCAGTGAGTTTAGCCAACGTGGACTAATCCCTTCTTTTTCAACCCTGTAATTGAGTTACTTCGTTTGCATACCATGTTTATCGTTGCTTATGCTCATCTACATATATTTTTATTATTATTAGCATATTTTTATAGTTTTTAATATAGTTGATAAATAATTGGATTCCCACACCGGGGTTTTATGTCAAATCTTGGAATTTTGTTCTCTGTACGTTTCCTATTTCAGTTCCAGGCCTTCTGTTTGGTTCTTTAAAAAGGCAAATTCACGAAGGATATTAATAATAATAATAATAATAATAATAATAATAATAATAATAATAATAATAATAATAATATATTTGAGGAGCAGACCCTCTTTTAAGCAGGTTTTATTGAAAGTGATTGCTGCCTCAGTGGCGTTTATTTCTGAACTAACTTTATCTATTGTTCTTATTATCTTTTTCTCTTCATTAGCAATAAAGAGAAAAAGATGATAAAAACTATAGAAAAAATTTAATTACAAAATTAACGCCAATGAGGCAGCAATCACCTCTAATAATAATAATAATAATAATAATAATAATAATAATAATAATAATAATAATAATAATAATAATAATAATAATAATAATAATAATAATAATCTTAGCAACATAACTTTCTTTTATCCTGACACCATTCTCTCTTCCCCCCTATGCCACTCTAATCCTATATTCTAATATATTTTTACCCATGTTAGACTTGAACAAACCAAATTTCTCCTTTTATGTTCGAACCTCCTTTCCATTACCTGTTACATGAATTACGACCACAAAATACCGTATGCTAAAAAAAAAAAAAAAAAAAAAAAATGGGGGTTGGTGGGGTGAATATGAGACGAGGACTGGCTGGTAATTTATTAAAAACTTCATCTTTGTCATGGAGAGCCCCGGGCAAAATCTTTTTAGACTCTTGCGCTGGAAAAGATAAAAATGTGCTCTTGGAAAATTACCTTCCGGAAAACAGAAAATAATATCCTGCAGGTAATATCCTCGGGAGCAAAAAGGGAAACTTTTAAAATTAAAATGAGCATCGCTGCGAGCTGCACAGAGAAATACTTTTAAAATTAAATGATGTAAGTGTAAGAGCAAATGCAATGGGTAATCCTTTTTCATTTTGAGATTCTTAAGCCACCTGCACCAACAACAGCTGGCAGTCGCTAAATGGTTCTATAAAAATAAAAGCTAATTTAAAAACTATGACATTTTTTAATTGTTTTGAATCAAATCCTACATGAAGTGGCAAAGAAGCGTTTATCGTAAGAAATATATCAATAACATTGTACAAAATAAAACAACAAAATTTAATGAAAAAATAACTACGATATGGTACTCTCTCCCTCTCTCTCTCTCTCTCTCTCTCTCTCTCTCTCTCTCTCTCTCTCTCTCTCTCTCTCTCTCTCTCTCTCTCTCTCTCTCTCTTCATATATATATAAATATATATGTGTATATATATATATATATATATATATGTGTGTGTGTGTGTGTATACTATATATATATATATATATATATATATATATATATATATATATATATATACAAATACATATATATATGTGTATGTGCATGTGTGCGCACGCACGCGGGTGTAGAATTTACGTAAATATCGGTGAAAAGATTTATTCCAATCTTGATAGCAAAAAAATGTAACCAGACGAATAAATTCTTCATCGCAAATAAAACGTCAATAATACTGAAAGCCACCAAGGACAGAAGTCAATATAATTACGTCTAATGTGAATTAACTCAATTTTTATCTTGACTTCTCGAGAATACATTAACATGCCTGCGACACTGACCTTTATACTCTTAAAGGTCAAGTTTACTAACATTTTAATGGATTAGTTTCTATTAAGCGTTTAGCCCACCAAAATCTATAACCTTGACCTTTATCAGATTTTCCGAGGAGGATGAGAATCTCGAGTTCAATGTTCCATCCAAGATAAAGAGATCAGTTTAAAGGCCACTCGTGAATGGCAGAGGCAAGGGACACTTATATATGCATTTAATCAGCGCCCAAGTCCCCTCTCCACCCAAGATAGGACCAGGGAGGGACAGGCAATGGCGGTCGATGACTTAGTAAGTAGATCTATAAGTTTCCCTAATGCCCCCCCCCCCCCCCCCATCCATAGCTCATATGGATGGTGAGGTTCCAGACACTAAAAGAAACTATCGAGCTTGAGCGAGTCTCGAATCCCAATCCGGCGATCGCCAGTCAGGAATGCTTCCAGCAGGCCACCATAAGTGGTCCATAACCTTATTGTAACACAAACAAACAAACCAAACCTAAATATTGACCGTTAGCGTGGAAAATGCATTTTTAATTCGGTAGATTTCATGGAGGCAAATATATTTTTTTTTATTTCTTGCTTTCTTTACTTCAATCATTCTTTGTTTTCTCTTGCTAAAGTTCATCAAAAATCAAAACCTTTTTCTCTAAGTTTTCTTGCTTTCTTTACTTTCATTCTTCGTTTTCTATTGCTATACTTCATACAAGATCGAAACAATTTCCTTTAAGTTTTCTTTACTTTCTTTCTTCATTTTCTTTTAGTAACGTTCATCCGAGATCAAAACAATTTTCTTTAAGTTTTCTTGCTTTCTTTACTTTCACTCTTCGTTTTCTCTTGCTAAAGTTCATCCGAGATCAAATAAATCAAGCCAATGGTATCACCTGCGTTGAATACAAGGACGCTTCTCCTTATCTCTACTCATTATTATCTTCTTTTTTTTCCGAGGTCACTTCAGACCTGCATGGAATGCTTTTTTCCCACCGGCTCTTTCTAAGAATTCGCGTTGGAATATTATTTATTCTCAAAGCAGCTGTGCACCCGAGTCGCGCATTCAAGAAGTCAGAATGTTTAATGGGAGAGGTGAAAGAATGCGAATTTGTTTGTTTTTATTCAAAATAAGAGAGAAAATATTGTAATTATGGCATTGACAATTATCTTTAAAACCCGCTTATGAATGTCAAAGGCAAAGGACAGTGACGATGCCCTCGCAGGACAATGCCCTAGAGACTGACCATATACACTTAAGATCAGCACCCAAGCCTCATCTCCACCTAACCATTGAACATGAAGGGCCAGATAATGTCAGCAGATGACTTAACAGGGAGACCTATAGGCTCCCAAAAAATCCCCATCCTTTGCTCACAAGGATGGTAAGGTTACAAGCATTATCGAGCTTGAGTGGACCTCGAACCCGAATCAGCAGAATGCCAGTCAGGGACGTTTCCAATAGGCCACCGCAATCAGTGATATCGATGGAATAAAAAAATCACCTAATAACAAACAAAAAACAACAACAACAACAATAATAATAATAATAATAATAATAATAATAATAATAATAATAATAATAATAATAATAATAATGATGATAATAATAATTTTGATCATATAATTATTCTAATAATGTTAAAGATAATTATAATGATAAAAATTTTCTGGAATTTAATAATGATTACTTCATGCAAACCCTTTAAAATCTTGCGTAATGCAAAGGAAATGAGATATTGCTATATGCCATTTCCGTGTTGATCACATGAGGTAAACACATGTTTACCTAACAAACACAGGAAGTTGACCTTTCTGTGATGACTGCCTGTTAAAAGCATTTGCTTGATGAATGCCGCAGTCTATGGGAATTGAAAAGTGCGTTGCCCTATTGACTATGGGGATACAGACTGTAAACTTCGTTTCACCAAAATTAGTTTATATACATGAATGTATGTGTATATGTGTACATATATATATATATATATATATATATATATATATATATATATGTGTGTGTGTGTGTGTGTGTGTGTGTATACTATATATATTTATATATATATGTAAAAATACATATACTTGAATATATAGGGTAAATATGTATATATATATATATATATATATATATATATATATATATATATATATATATACATATATATATATATGTATATATATATTACACATATGTGTGTGTTTGTATTTAGTGCATGTGGTGTTATATCCAGTGATTTTAGCCTTCTGGAAGCAGAAAACATTGTAGAAGCTGTGTATTTAGTGCATGTGGTGTTGTAAAGAGTGATTTTAGCCTTCTGGAAACAGTAAACGTTGTAGAAGCTGTGTATTTAGTGCATGTGGTGTTGTAGAGAGTGATGTTAGCCTTCTGGAAACAGTAAACGTTTATAAGCTGTGTATTTATTGCATGTGGTGTTGTAGAGAGTGATTATAGCCTTCTGGAAACAGTAAACGTTGTAGAAGTTGTGTATTTAGTGCATGTGGTGTTGTAGCCATTGATTTTAGCCTTCTGTAAACATTAAACGTTGTAAAAGCTGTGTATTCAGTGCATGTTGTGTTGTAGCCATTGATCGTAGCCTTCTGGAAACAGTAAACTTTGTAGAAACTGAGTATTTAGTGCATGTGGTGTTGTAGACAGTGATTTTAACGTTCTGGACACAGTAAACTTTGGAGAAATTGTGTATTTAGTGCATGTGGTGTTGTAGGGAGTGATTTTAACCTTCTGGAAACAGTGAACGTTATAGAAGCTGTGTATTTAGTGCATGTGGTGTTGTAGGGAGTGATTTTAGCCTTCTGGAAACAGTAAGTGTTGCAGAAAGTTGTATTTAGTGCATGTGATGTTGCAGGGATTGATTTTAGCCTTCTGTAAACATTAAACGTTGTAGAAGCTTGGTATTTACTGCATGTGGTGTTGTAAGGAGTGATTTTAGCCATCTGGAAACAATGAACGTTGTAGAAGCTGTGTATTAAGTGCATGTGGTGTTGTAAGGAGTGATTTTAGCCTTCTGGACACAGTAAACGTTGTAGAAGCTGTGTATTTAGTGTATTTAGTGCATGCGGTGTTGTAAGGAGTGATTCTAGACTTCAGGAAACAGTAAACGTTGTAGAAAGATGTATTTAGTGCATGTGATGTTGAAGGGATTGATTTTAGCCTTCTGGAAACAGTGAACGTTGTATAAGCTGTGTATTTAATGCATGTGGTGTTGTAGGGAGTGATTTTAGACTTCTGGAAATAGTAAACGTTGTAGAAGCTGCGTCTTTAGTGGATGAGGTGTTGTAAGGAGTGATTTTAGCCTTCTGGAAACAGTAAACGTTGTAGAAGCTGCGTATTTAGTGCATGTGGTGTTGGGGGGAGTAATTTTAGCCTTCTGAAAACAGTAAACGTTGTAAAAGCTGTGTATTTAGTGCATGTTGTGTTGTAGGGAGTGATTTTAGCCTTCTGGAAACAGTAAACGCTGTAGAAGCTGTGTATTTAGTGCATGTTGTGTTGTAGGGAGTGATTTTAGCCTTCTGGAAACAGTAAACGTTGTAAAAGCTGCGTATTTAGTGCATGTGGTGTTGGGGGGAGTAATTTTAGCCTTCTGAAAACAGTAAACGTTGTAAAAGCTGTGTATTTAGTGCATGTGGTGTTGTATGGAGTGATTTTAGCCTTCTGGAAACAGTAAACGTTGTAGAAGACAGTGTATTTAGTGCATGTGGTGGTTCCAGTGAGTCTAGCCAACGTGGACTAATCCCTTCTTTTTCAACCCCGGAATTGAGTTCCTTCATTTGCATGCCATGTTTACCTATGGTACTCTCTCTCTCTCTCTCTCTCTCTCTCTCTCTCTCTCTCTCTCTCTCTATATATATATATATATATATATATATATATATATATATATATATATATATATTATATATTATATATATATTATATATATATATAAATATATTATATATATATATATATATATATATATATATATGTGTGTGTGTGTGTGTGTGTGCGTGGATCTCTCTCTCTCTCTCTCTCTCTCTCTCTCTCTTTATATATATATAAATATATATATATGCGTATATGCATGTGTGCGCGCGCACGCGGGTGTAGAATTTACGCAAATATCGGTGAAAAGATTTTTTTCAATATTAATAGCAAACAAATGTAACCAGACAAATAAATTCTTCATTGGAAATAAAACGTCAATAATACTGAAAGCCACCAAGGACAGAAGGCAATATAATATTACGTCTAACGTGAATGAACTCAATTTTTAACTTGACGTCTAGAGAATACATTAACATGCCTGCGACACTGACCTTTATACTCTTAAAGGTCAAGTTTACTAAAATTTTAATGGATTAGTTTCTATTTAGCGTTTAGCCCAACAAAATCTATGACCTTGACCTTAATCAGATTTTCCGAGCAGGATGAGAATCTCGAGTTCAATGTTACATCAAAGATACAGAGATCAGTTTAAAGGCAGCTCGTGAATGGCAGAGGCAAGGCACACTTATATGTGTATATAATCAGCTCCCAAGTCCCCTCTACACCCAAGATAGGACGAGGGAGGGCCAGGCAATGGCGGTCGAAGACTTAGTAAGTAGATCTATAAGTTCCCCCCACCCCCTCCCCAACCATCCTTAGATCACTTGGATGGTGAGGTTGTAGACACTAAAAGAAACCATCGAGCTTGAGCGAGACTCGAATCCCAATTCCGCGATCGCCAGTCAGGGATGTTTCCAGTAGGCCACCACTAGTGGTCCAAAACCCTATTGTAACAGACAAACAAGCAAACAAATGAAACCTAAATGCTGACCGTTAGCGTGGAAAATGCATTATTAATTCGATAGATTGCCAGGAGGCAAATATGTTTTTTTTTAAAGTTTTCTTGCTTTCTTTACTTCCATCATTCTTCGTTTTCTCTTGCTAAAGTTCATTCGAAATCAAAACAATTTTCTCTAAGTTTTCTTGCTTTCTT
>NC_090725.1:50549891-50562391 GCF_036898095.1 Palaemon carinicauda | reverse complement strand
GCAACGTCAGTAAAAATCAAATATACATAAAAATAAGGTAGTTGAAGAGACTCAGAAAAAAAAGGGGTTTTCCAAGCGGTAGAAATAAAAAGTCATGTATTTTGAACAGACTTCCGAGAAGCTCTGCAGGGATTACACAGATATGAGCAGAATTTCCACATCAGAAACCTCTGACTTCTTTCATAAATATATTTCCTGTTATTTTCGTATTACTAAGAAGTAGCAGTAAGAACCTGACTGGTGTCTTCGAATAATTTTAACACTAGCAATAACTGGGCTTTCATAATCATTAGTTAAGCAATGTTACTGTCATACAGTACAAAAGTATCTCCTCTTATCCCACCAATATAATAAAGAGCAAGTGTCTGGCTATATATATATATATATATATATATATATATATATATATATATATATATATATACATATATATATATATATATATATATATATTTCTGGTCACGCTCATCGGCAATGCCAGACGTAAAACTACTCGATATCCCTCGTCCCTCATGTAGGGGGAAGAGGAGTAATCATACCCTGGTGAGAGAGGGTGCGCGTGTGTAAATATCTAAATATCTAGCCATCATTTTAGACGGGTCGTATAAACTAACATTCTAATAATAACAAAAAGAAACTTCTACGGTGGTTGTGTGAGGAGGAGGAGGAGGAGGTGGTTTCAAAATTAATACAGTTTTAACTATCCAAATACAGCAAAACTATTTGTAATGTGAATTGCCAGGTAAAATAGCTTTCTCGGTATTGTCCAGTTTTTGTCGTTCAGAAGGATAATTGTAGCTGCAGAATTAATAACAATAAAACAAAGCCCGTTATTGCAACGAAAAGAAAGTAATAATAGCTTTGACATTCCCTTCCGGCAATGACCTATATATCGCACTTCAATTAATACTGCAAACTAGAGTCATTGACGCGACGGCGACTGGCGCCTAGTTTTTAGAATCAATAAGCCTTTACCTAGTAATCTTTTCGTCCCCTCTCCTTTTCACGGATCCTCCCCTACCCTAAGCCCCTCCCCCTCTGTTTCAATAGGCTCTACCCCCTCCCTAACCTTCTTCCACTCTGCCAACTCTTTTCCTTCACGAGCATTGACCTGCAACAAAAGCACTAACCTACAACACAAGCATTAACTTGTAACACTAGCTCTAACCTCAAACACTAGCACTAAGCTGCAACACAAGCATTAACCAGCAACGCAAGCACTAACCTGCAACACTAGGACTAATCTGCAGCAGAAGCACTAACCTAAAACACAAGCTCTAACCTGCAACAAAACCACTAACCTGCAACACAAACACTAACCTGCACCACTAGCACTAACCTGCAACACTAGTACTGACCAGCAACACAAGCACTAACCTACAACACTAGCTATAACATGCAACACAACCACTAACCTGCAACACTAGCACTAACCTACAAAACAATCTCTAACCTGCAGCACAAGCACTAACCTGCAATACATACCAATAACTAGTTCTGATGTATTCATCAATGATTAATATGCCTTGTCAGGTCTGGGACATAAAAAACTACTAACGATTATACCCGCTCCACTCTGGCTTTCGTGAAAAAAAAAAATACTCACATATACGGAATGAAGAGCAATAAATCATCTAAATGGGAGAGTAGGGAATTACATTTGCCCCACCTTTGAGGGCAAAAAAGCTTTTTTTACATTATAAAAGTATTCATCCAGTCCTTATTCTCAACCTTGAATCATAATTACGCTTCCCAATCCACTGAGGAGTCCTGTAACATTATTTATTTTCTAATCCACTGAGTAGACCCATAACCTTATCCGCTTCCCGATCCACAGAGGAGTCTCATAACCTTATCTTATTACCAATCCACTAAGGACTTCTATAAACTTATCTGCTTCCCGATCCTCCCAGGAGTCCTAAAAATCGATCCAATTTCCTATCCACTGAGGAGTCTTAAAAGGAGTCGTACAACCTTATCCATGTCCCAATCCACTGAAGAGTCCTATAACCTTTTCCACTTCCTCGTCCACTAAGGAGTCCTATAACTTCATCCACTTCCCGATCCACTCAGGAGTCCAATAACTTTATCCACTTCCCAATCCACTCAGGAATCCTATAACCTTATCTACTTTGTGATCCACTCAGGAGACCTATAACCTTATCCATTTTCAGATTCGCTGAGGAGTCCCAAGATCTCTTATGCTTCCAGTACACGGGAGGAGTCCTAACACCATATCAGCTTTCTGATTCAGTAACGAGTCCTACTACCTTATCCGTTTTCCAGTCCACTCAGGATTTCCTATAACCTTATCCTCTTCCCCATCCAATGACAAGTTTTATAACCTGATCCACTCAAGAGTCCTAAAACATATCTTCTTAATGATACACTCAGAAGTCCTATAACTTTATCTGCTCCCCAATACAGTAAGGAGTCCTAACACCATATACATTTCCCCAATTCACTCAGGAGTTCTACAACCATATCTGCTTCTCATTCCACTGAGGAATCCTATAACCTTATCTGCTCCCAAATCCACTGAGGAGTCCCTAACACCATATCCACTTCCCGATACACTGACAACTCCTACTACCTTATCCGCTTCCCGGTCCACTGATGAGTTCTATAACTTTGTCCGCTTCTCGATTCAATTCTCAAGAGGCCTATAACCTTACTCGCCTCCCGATCCACTGATGAGCCCTAAAATTTATATACTTTCCTATATACTTAGGAGTCCTACAACTTTATCTGCTCCACAATTCACTGAGGAATCCTATAAAACTGTCTGCTTCCTGATCCACTGAGAAGTCCTAGCACCATACCCGTTACCCAATTCACTCAGTAGTCCTACAACCTTATCCACTTCCCGAACAAATTAGGAATTCTTTACAAGTCACCATGTAAAATTTTGAGCATGGTTTGAACAAACGTAAATATACACTAAATAATGACTGAATAATAATTATATAAATTGTAGCCCTTATATTCTTAAGAAGGCCTTATCGAAAAAAACAACATCATATATTCAAATATATATCTGTCCTAAGGGCCACATATAGCCTAAGGGACGGCTTGAATAAAATTGAATATAAACTAAAATGGAGAATTCAGGAAAGTTTGTCACTACTGGCCTCATAGTTCTAGAGATGAAATGTTTAAAATGACCCCCATCCTCTTTCGATTAATTAGCTAACCCTAATAGTAGAGTGACCCACATTTTAATAGATTTGAAATTCCTTTACAGTGGACGCTGAGAGTTAGGTCTGTCTGAAATTGGTCCGGTTGTGCTTAGAAAGATATCGAGATATATTTACACCAAAAAATATATCTTTCCATATATAATAAAGAGCAAGTGGATGGCAATCGACATAAACATATTTCTTTCCTTTCAAGCTGAGCGACAGGGGGAGAGAGTGTAGTCATTACCTTAGTGAGATGGGGTACCCCATGAGGTACTCCCAGAAATCACAATCTCGCACAAACTGCCGAACAAGCCGAAAAGAGGGGGAAGGTTAAATCTGTGTGCGCGCGCGTGTGTGTATGTGTGTGTGTGCATATCTATTTAAATATTTATCCGTAATTTTTTATAGGTCGCGTCCACTAGTACAGCTGTCACTTCAGGTGATATGAAAATATGTTTTAAAGAAAATGAATGAAATCCAATTCCATTTATCACTGCATATATTATCGTCATTAGCTGTTGTAAGAACCAAAAGAAAAGTGCCCCTGCATTAAATCTGGGCACGATGAGGGAATTCAATTTCGAACAACCAGTGACTGAATTATGAACAGAGAGATAGATTAAATGTTTTCAAGGCATAGTTAGCACTGAAATTTTTCAATAGTCTTCTTGGATAAGTATCTCCCGAGCTAAAAATAAAGGTTTTTAAACCATAACCAATTTGCAGTTTTTCCAAATGTGCTATTACACAAAGCCGGATCATTAATACATTCTCATGCCAACAGTCGTAAGAAAAATGATGATGATTAACTCAAAGATAAGAACGGGCATACTACATAAGCACAAGACACTTTATATATGTATGTATATATATATATATAAATATATATATATATATATATATATATATATATATATATATATATGTATATATATACATATATATATATATATATATATGTATATATATGTATATATATATATATATATATATATATATATATATATATATATGTATATATATACATATATATATATATATATATATATATATATATGTATATATATATATATGTATATACATATATGTATATATATATATAAATTTAGAAATATATATATATATATATATATATATATATTTATATATATATATATATTTATATATATATATATATATTTATATATATATATTTATATATAAATATTTATACATATATATAAATATATTTATATATATATATATATATATATATATATATATATATATTTATATATATACTGTATATATACGTTTATATATATATTTATATATACTGTATATATACATTTATATATATATATATATATATATATATATTTATATATATATTTATAAATATATATATATATATATATATTTATATATATTTATATAATTATATAATTATATATATATATATATATATATGACACACCTTTCGGAGTGGTGAAAGGGTTTGCTTATCGCCATGATCGACAAAGCTATATTAGTCAAGGCCAACCTTGCAAGGTTGATTTGCTGTGAGCTATCAAACTCAAGTCTCCACCATCACCAATCTGCCCTAGTGATAAAAATGGTAAAATCCCAGCCATGATTAAGGACATATCTGAGGCCTTTGTCCTGCAGTGAACTAGAAACGGCTGCATTTTTGCTGTGTGTACACACACACACACACACACACTCACATATATATATATATATATATATATATATATATATATATATATATATATATATATATAATGTATATATATGTATATATATATTTTTGGGCTCAAGCCATGTCGTCCTGATGGAAGTTCCTATTGGGTAGCTTCCTAGGGTATATTACAACTACGGCGATATTCCCAGAGAATTTACCTTAAGGTACCAGAATTCTAACTCCTGTAGCGAATATCCCTCCTGAAAGGGATATCGCGACATATCAGAGGACGTATTCTTGACACGCCACATGGCAATCTGCACCCAGAACAGAGATTACGTATCGCAGGGGGTAATTGGCAATAAACGATATCGGGAAAGAAAAAGGGGGAGCCGCTCCCAAGGCTCCCTATCTCCCGTTTCGTAAGCGTGCCTGGCGCCAATCCTGGCGCCATCTGTATTCCTTTTTGCGTAGCTTAACAACTCGGTGTTTTTTCCTGTGTTTCTCGCAAATCTCGGATTTATTCAGCTTTTTATGGCTTCTCCAACTTCGTCGGCCTCTGATAAGTTGAGTACCATTTCTTTTATGTATAAATGTAGGCTCTTGGTAAATTTTTAAGTGATTAATAGGATTAATTTTTGTTACAAGAGCCGTAGCCTACCGGAGGCGTCATGGACGCTGTCGCTCGCTAGGTATAAGTTTAGTTGGCCAGAGCGACATTCCCGGTTGTTTTGCTTTAATAAATTTTAGCTATTTAGCGTTACATAGGATTTCCTTTCGTGCTTAGTATTATTTTGGCGAAGTATTCGCCAACTCTGGCCTACGCTAGGCCATGTAGCCTAGTCGTTTGGTCCTAGTACTTTCTGCATGATTTTGGTTTTCCGAGTGTATTAAAATTTTATTGAAGCTTTAGGCTGTTTTTTATACATTTAAGATTATGTTGAATATTTCCAAGATAGTATACGAGTGAGTTTTGGTGATTTAGGTAATCGATTCTCTGGGTGCCTAGGCTAAGTTGCTTATGGAGCCTTAGTATACTTTCTCATACTCCCTAGTTGCTTTCTTTTCTTTGGAGAAGTTATGCAATCCCTTTCCCTCTGTTTAAGCCTTGGGCTTATCCCTAAGTGGTTTATCTGAATTAACTTTCGATAAAACTATACTGGGATGTTACTGTACCCTCCTGTTCCAGTAAGTCTTGTTTCAGAGTGGGACAGAACAACAGAGTTTTTAGTCTGAGTCTGTGTTCGTCTGGCTTGGGGTAGAGTCTCCCTCGCTGGCCTGACACAGACATAGAAGACTGAGCCTCCTTAGGTCACTACCGAAGGTTTCTGTACGAGATGATTCCTTCTTTTGTGATCTACCAGACTAGTCCTTGTTGCTGTTCTCGGGGGAGGATAAGATTCTTTCCCTGGGAGTAGCAACACCTTCCTTGCTTTGGTTCTCTGGGAGCTGGCAAGTATTGCTGGCCTCCCTCCTTGGATCCCCCTTAGGCTAAGATGAGCTTCCTTGGCTGCGGGTGATCCTTCACTAAAGCAAGGTTGATAGGACCCTCTTTTGTCCCTTCCCCCTCTATCTCCGTAATGGCCTAGCCATTACAGTACTGTACGTCATTCTACATCTGGACCTAGGATAGGTTAGGATGTGGAATTGACTCAGTCCCTTGCCGGCCGCCAAGGATCTTCTGCTTTGAGTGCTGCCCGGACCTCCCTTGGTCCCTCATCCATGCCTGCCTGTAGAACAGACGGCATTGGTCAGGAAGCCTGAATTAGATTCTCCCCTTCCTTATATGCACTCTTTCGGATTGCCGGGCTTGGAGGTAGTGTACGCTCTTATCCCGGCATCCATTCTGTTTTCTTCTAGTGCTGTACTCGACCCGGCTGCCTGCCTATGAGGCCGGCAGCCGGGCAGTCATAGTCCTCTGGTTCTTTTGCTGCTGGCTGGCATCGGTTGTGTACCTTTGCCGGCCGGCTAATGTCAGCCCTTGTCTGCCGGTCGCCAAGAGTGTGGCCGGCAGCCGGGTACTACCTTGTGTAGTTGCCGGCCGGCAGTCTTTGCCGTATGACATTGGCTGTTGCCGGCCGGCAGTTACTGCCGGCCGGCACATGCATTTGAACCAGCGTTCTGCCGCCTTATAGCTGTTAAGTAGTATACTTTAAAGCTAGTTATGGTGTGTGCCGGCCGGCAAAGGCCGGCCGGCACATAACCTTCTATACTGTACCAGTATTCTTCAGTATAACATATACTGTAAGAAGAAAACTATAGTATAAGCTTTAGTACAGCACTGTGTGTTCTAACACTTTTGTGTTGTCTTGCACAGCCCTTTGCTGTTGCCTTACAGATAAGAAAGTGAGTTCTTTCTTGTCTATTATCCAGGATTTTAAAATCATTGCTTAGGTGTGAGCTCCACCTTTTTCCTCTGGAAACTTTGCATTGGTTTCTCTAGAGGAGATTAACCATTCGATTTTATTATCTGGAAGGCTGCAACAATTGGTTGTGAAGGAAACACAAGTGTGTGTCTTTCCTTTATGAATTGTTATGCTATACTATGCATATCCAGTGATACATAGTTCACTTGATACTCATGGAAATTTCTTCTCTTTACAGGAGGACCCTCCGAAGTGCGGAAGTGTTTTCTGCAACGTCCGCAGCAAGAACCTCTGCGGACATGAGTTTTGTAGGAGGCACGCAGTATGCGCTGTCTCCAAGGGTGATCTCCAGTATTGGGACCCTCAGGTATGTACCGTGTGCACTAACCTGATTACTGAGGCCTTTGATTCCCCTAGGACGGCGGAATCAAGGGATATAGCAAGGGAGAAGCTTCGTACCTGGGTAAGGGGCTTTCAGAAGAATACCTCTGGACCTTATCTTCCAAGTGAGAAGATGAGGGCGTATCTTTTCCCTAGGGCATCAGCTGATGCAGTGATTCCCCAGCCTCAAGAGGAGATCCCCCAAGTTCAGATCCAGGTGGATGCTGAAGTCGCGGTCGCTATGCAAGACATCCAGTTGGATGACAGGATGTCTGACGTGGATGAGCGTCTGGAGGAAGACCTCCTGGCAGAAGCCCAGGATGAAGTTCAAGCCCCAGACGTTGTAGAGGAAGAGGTCGACGAGGTGTCGGCTACTCCAGTTCAGATCACGGAGCCTATTCCCTCAACATCGGCCGCTCTCCCAGTAGAGCTGGGACAGGCCCTCTCCTCCATTGTTGGAATGATCCAACAAATGCAGAAGGAGAATCAGGAGAAGGCGGCTGCAATGGAACTGCGGATGCAGAACCTTGCAGCATCACATGGGCCCCAGAAAAGGCTCAATGTGAAAGACCTTCCCTTGTGCTCAGATGCTAACCCATGGAGGTATGCTGAGCACATGCCGATGACGACTGGAAAGATCGTCATCTCGGATAAGTTGGGTTCAGTTCCCCTAGAGGAGGTGGAATTCTGGCCCAACAAGGCGTCATATCCGGACTGTTATGTCCGGCTGAGGAAGGAACCAGCTTCAAAGGAGGAGACAGAGCCGAAGGAGGTCATAGTGATGGACCATGCTAAGGCTCAAGCTTTGCTTTCATCCTCGATGAAAGAGAGGGGCTTCTCGAACTCAAAGGTAGCTGCATTGAGTAAGAAGCTCCCTTCCTTTGTGTCCTCTCCTGCTAGAGCCTTCCCCTTTTTACAGAAAGGGTTTGCGGCTGTACTAAAAGCAGTCGAGGCCGGCAAGCCTTGCCCCTCCCTGGAGGAGTGTAAACCCTTGTCGCTGGCCCTGCCTATGGACAACAAAGACTGGAAGGACGTCCATCTTACGTTCTCAGTTGGGAAGTTGGAGGCTGATATTGCTGACGTTCGGCGAGGACCTCCCTAAGCTGTCTGACTCTCTTTTGCGGAGAGAGTTCGAGACAAAAGAAAGACTGGCTGCCTCAATGTCTCTTCAGACTACTCTTGAGACGATGGCAAGTGACCCCAAGGTCCATGAAATGTTCATGGTAGTGGCCAAGACTCATCTGGCCACAGTGACGAAGGATCTTTATAGCTTCGTCAAGGCGAGGAGAGCTTGTAGGGAGTTCGTGTTCACCTCGGCGTCGGTGAGGCACGAGCCAAGGAAACTAATCTCCGCCAACATTTGGGGCAAAGACCTTTTCCCTACCGAATTGGTCGAAGAAGTTGTTGATAAGGCCGCCGTGGAGAATAGAAACCTTCTCCAGAAGTGGGGCCTGGCTATCAAAAGAAAGTCTTCCCCGGATGAGGGTCCTCAACCAAAGAGGAAGACTATGAGGACTAGGCTACCGTCTCGGCCAGCCAAGCCTCTTAGACAGCAACAGCAACTGCAATTGCCATTGCCTTCAGAGCCCCAGATGGTGGCACAAACCCCGACCACATTTCAGTGGGTACCCCAGGCTGTGTCGACACAGTCCACGGCATTCACCCCAACGTTCGAAGGGCACTCTACTTCCTTTCGAGCAAAGCCTAGAGGAGCAGCCAGAGGCTCGTCTAGGCGCCCCTCAAGGGGAAGGGGATTCAGGGGTGGTTGCGGTCAGGGAGGCAAGACCTCAGGACGGCAGTCCAAGTGAGATGATGCCGGTAGGAGGGAGACTTCAGAATTTTCGGGATCGGTGGACCTTCGATCCCTGGGCCCACAGCCTACTCAAGAATGGACTGGGCTGGAGCTGGTACAGCACTCCACCCCTGTGCCCTCGGTTTTTCCAACACTCCACCCCCGTTCTGGAGGAGTACGTTCAAGAACTGTTGGAGAAAAGAGTGATCCGAAGGGTGAAGTCCATCAAATTCCAAGGGAGGCTGTTTTGTGTTCCCAAGAAAGACTCGGAAAAGCTCAGAGTCATTCTGGACTTGTCTCCACTCAACAAGTTCATAGTGAATTGCAAATTCAAGATGCTAACACTGCAACACATAAGGACCTTACTGCCCAAGAGGGCATATTCCGTCTCTATAGACTTGTCAGACGCCTATTGGCACGTTCCAATCAACCGTCGACTCTCCCCCTACCTATGGTTCAGGCTACAACGAAGACTATACGCCTTCAGAGCCATGCCATTCGGGCTAAATATAGCCCCAAGGATTTTCACGAAGCTTGCGAGCGTAGCTCTCAAACAATTACGCCTAAAGGGAATTCAGGTAGTAGCCTACCTGGACGACAGGCTGGTGTGGGCAGCATCCGAGAAAGAATGCTTGCAAGCTTCCAGTCAAGTGATCCAGTTCCTAGAGTACCTAGGCTTCAAGATCAACAGAAAAAAGTCTCGACTTTCTCCATCTCAAAAGTTCCAGTGGCTTGGAATCCACTGGGACCTAATGTCACACCGTTTCTCCATCCCGGCGAAGAAAAGGAAGGAGATAGCGGGTTCTGTCAAGAGACTTCTAGATTCCGAAAGGATATCAAGACGCGAACAGGAGAGGGTACTGGGCTCTCTCCAGTTTGCTTCGGTGACAGACCCAGTGCTAAGAGCACAGCTAAAGGATGCAACCGGAGTTTGGAGAAGTTATGCATCAAACGCGCGAAGAGATCTGAGAAGACCAGTTCCGCTTCGGCTACGTACTCTTCTCAGGCCTTGGTCCCAAGCCAGACATCTAAAGAAGTCGGTTCTTCTTCAGCCACCTCCCCCGTCAGTGACGATTCACTCAGACGCCTCGAAGGAGGGATGGGGAGGTCACTCTCATCGGAAAAAAGTCCAGGGGACTTGGTCCGAGCTATTCAAGACCTTTCACATAAACTTTCTAGAAGCTATGGCAGTGCTCCTTACCTTAAAGAAAGTCTCCCCGCGTCACTCGATCCACATAAGGTTGGTGATGGACAGCGAGGTAGTTGTGAGATGCTTGAATCGACAAGGATCGAGGTCACCACCTCTCAACCAGGTGATGTTGGCCATCTTCCGATTGGCGGAAAAGAAGAAGTGGTACCTGTCGGCAGTTCACCTTCAAGGAGTCCGCAATGTGACAGCGGACGCTCTATCCAGGTTCACACCGATAGAGTCGGAATGGTCCTTAGACGCAGGATCATTCTCCTTCATTCTGAATCAAGTCCCAGAACTGCAGATAGACCTCTTTGCGACGAAAGACAACAAGAAGTTGCCCCTGTACGTGTCCCCGTACGAGGACCCCTTAGCGGAAGCAGTGGACGCGATGTCCCTCGACTGGAACAGATGGTCCAAGATTTATCTGTTCCCTCCTCACAACCTTCTGTTGAGGGTCCTCAACAAACTGAGATCCTTCAAGGGGGTAGCGGCAATAGTGGCCCACAAGTGGCCGAACAGCGTGTGGTTCCCCCTGGCATTGGAACTACGGCTGAAGTTTCTACCGCTACCAGATCCAGTTCTGACCCAGCGAGTCCAGAAGTCGACTGTCTGCGCTTCATTACAGAAAACCCGGACCCTGCAGCTCATGATTTTCTCTCCCTAGCGGTGAGAAAGCGTTTCGGGATTTCGAAAGCCAGCATAGACTTCCTGGAGGAATATAAGTGCAAATCTACTAGAAGGCAATATGAGTCATCTTGGAGAAAATGGGTGGCCTTTGTCAAGGCGAAGAATCTGCAGGAGATCTCGACAGACTTCTGCTTATCTTTCTTCATCCACCTCCATGGTCAAGGGTTGGCAGCTAACACGATTTCAGCGTGTAAGTCTGCTTTGACAAGACCCATTCTATATGCCTTCCAGGTCGACCTAGGCAACGAGATCTTTAATAAAGTTCCGAAAGCCTGCGCTAGGCTCAGACCTTCAGCACCTCCAAAGCCCATTTCATGGTCTTTGGACAAAGTTCTTCATTTCGCTTCTCTGTTGAGCAATGAGGAGTGTGCGTTAAAGGATTTGACACAAAAAGTTATTTTCCTATTTGCACTCCCGTCCGGGGCCAGGGTTAGTGAGATTGTAGCCCTCTCGAGAGAGGCAGGTCGTGTTCAGTTCCTGGATGGGGGAGAACTGAACCTGTTTCCGGATCCTACGTTTCTCGCCAAGAATGAGTTACCCACCAACAGGTGGGGTCCCTGGAGAATCTGCCCTCTAAAAGAAGATGCATCTCTATGTCCAGTAGAATGCCTAAAGGTCTATCTTCATAGAACTTCAGACTTCAAGGGTGGTCAACTATTCAGGGGAGAAACATCAGGCTCAAATTTATCTCTGAATCAACTCAGGGCGAAAATCACATATTTTATTCGCAGAGCGGATCCTGACAGTACACCCGCAGGTCACGATCCGAGGAAAGTTGCCTCATCCTTAAATTTCTTTAATTGTATGGATTTTGAACATCTCCGTTCATACACTGGCTGGAAGTCTTCCAGAGTGTTCTTTCGCCACTATGCGAAGCAAGTAGAGGAACTAAAGAGATCTGTGGTAGCAGTGGGTCGCGTCGTTAACCCTACTGTTTAACTCTGCGAGGAACAGTGGTTTTAATTGGGACGATTAATTCCAGGATGAGTGTGTAGTTACATACTGTACTACAAACTAAGTGAGGGCACTGATTTGCCCACGTAGACTGTTCCACTTCCAAAGGTGAACCTAGCATAAGTGCAGACATGTGTGCCGAGCGTTTCTAACGCTAATGTGATTGATTTGTAATACAGACTTTTATGACTTTGATACCTCGGTATCTTAAAAGTGGCATTTAATGTTTTTTCTTTCAGATAAACAAGTTCTGTTTACTATCATACTTATGCTTAAAGTTTTG
>NC_090725.1:50534891-50542391 GCF_036898095.1 Palaemon carinicauda | reverse complement strand
ACCGAATGAAAACAGCACGATGGTGTGCATAATTTATTTTTATTTTTTTTATTTTATATTAATTTTCAAAACATTTATATAGAAGTTTTTCTTATTAATGCTCAAAACATCATTATTATCTAGCGGCTTCTAGCCTATCATTAAAAGTTAAAATCAATGTGTAATCAACCTAGCCTATCGCTCGCTCTCGCTCGCAGATCATAGCCACGCCTCTGGAGAGAAAAAAAAAAGTTAAAATAAGTTCAAAGAATCCTATGCTAGTGGCTCTTTCTATACCGTTCTTGGTCACCAGAAAGTTTACATAGGCTTGAGGAATTCAATTTCGTATTTCCCTCATCTATAAACCTTCACTCAGTATATACTTTAGGTTTGACGGTATCTTATATTGTTAAAAATTTGCCGTAAAAGTAACGGATAAAATCCTGGAATAAATGTTGCCAATGTGACGAGCAACAAGAAATTTCATGTTTGAAAAACAGACACTGTTACAGAGGAGAAAAGCAGACATGTTTAATCTGGTTCATTTTAGTGCGAAGGAAGAGCGAAGATACGAGCATAATATATACACAAAATGAACTATGTACGATCATGTGACACACGGTTGGTACATGGCTCCCCCCCTAAAAATGACATACTGTACATGTTAAATAGGGTGCCCTGATCTAGAGAGGCGAACTGTAGGCGGGTCATCTGGCAGGAGATAAGCAGGTTTTAGACGATCAATGGAGACCCAGTCTTCTTTGCCACGAATGTTTAGTAGGAATGCTTTCGAACTGAGTCGGATCACAAGGAAAGGGCCCGTGTAAGGGGGCGTTAGTGGTGGCTTGCTAGTGTCGTTGTGCAGGAAGACGTGCGTTGCAGAGTGCAAGTCTGTTGGTATGTGATGCTTCGCTGGGGGCTTGTAAGTCTGGCGGCATGGAGTAAATTTTCCCACAACGTGACGTATGCGCTGGAGATCGTCGGAGGAGTTTGTAGAAGGAAAAAATTCGGCAGGGACGACCAACGGATCGCCATACACCATTTCAGCTGCCGAGACGTCGAGGGCGTCTTTAGGAGTGGCCCTTAGTCCCAGGAGGACCAAGGGAAGCTGAGTAAACCAGTTGCAATCCTTGCAGCGGGACATGAAAGCTGCTTTGAGGGTGCGATGAAAACGTTCAACCATTCCATTGGCAGCGGGGTTGTAGGCCATTGTGTGATGTAGGGTGATGCCCAGGAGATTCGCTAATGATGTCCACAATTGAGAGGTGAAAGTGGTATCCCTGTCAGAAGTAATATGCTCAGGGATACCGAATCTTGCAATCCATCCTGAGATTAAGGCAGATGTATATGAGGCGGACGTTGCAGTTTCCATGGGAATGGCTTCAGGCCAACGAGTAGAGCGGTCGATGACGGTAAACAGGTAACGATGTCCTTGTGATGTGGGCAGGGGACCTACAACGTCGATGTGAATGTGTGCGAACCGACGCTGAGGATGAGGAAAGGTGCCCACTCCTGAATCCGTGTGTCGATGTACTTTGGAAGTTTGGCAAGAAGTAGAGGCGCGGACCCAATCCTTTGCATCCTTAGAAATGCCGTGCCAAGTGAACTTCGTCTTCAGCAGCTGTGCGGTAGAACAGCACGAGGGATGGGAAAGGCCGTGAATGAAATCTAACACCTGCCAGCGCATGGGAGCAGGGATCCAAGGTCGCGGTCTACCAGAACTGACGTCACAGAGGAGGGTGGTGTTGGAGTCTTCGTGGGGGAAGTCTTCCCAATATAGGGACGTGCAGGATGTCCTACATGCTTGATACTCTGGATCCTGTCGTTGGGCTTCAGCCAGGGCGTTGTAATCCAATCCCAGTTGAACGGCAGCCAACGTGTTTCTTGACAGGGCATCGGCAACTGGATTCATTTTCCCAGGGACGTATTGAAGGGTGCAATTGTATTCAGCAACGGCGGAGAGATGTCGGCGTTGACGGGCGGACCAGGCGTCAGACTGTCGAGTGAAGGCGTGCACCAGAGGCATGTGGTCTGTGCGAATGACGAAGGGTGTACCCTCTAAGAAATAGCGAAAGTGACGGACAGCCAAGTGCACCGCCAGCAATTCGCGATTGAAGGTAGAATAACCTGATTCTGCCTTGGACAGTTTTCTGCTGAAGAAGGCCAATGGGCTGGGTGAGCCATTGACCACCTGCTCGAGTACTGCACCAATAGCGACGTCGCTGGCATCGGTAGAGAGACGGAGAGGGGCATGTGGGATAGGAAAAGTGAGAGCCGCAGCGGTTGATAGGGCCTTCTTTGCATTGCAGAAGGCTGCTTCTTGAAGGGGACCCCACTTTAGGTCCTTTGGATTGCCCTTGAGGGAGGCGTAGAGGGGAGCAAGAGTGGTGGCAATGACTGGCAGAAAACGGTGATAATAGTTGATAATGCCCAAAAATTCCTGCAGAGCTTTGACAGTCGAGGGCGCGGGGAAGTCCTGAACGGCTGCTACCTTCTGAGGGAGGGGATGAACTCCTTCAGGAGTGATGCGGTACCCTAAGAACGACACTTCGTTGGCGCCAAAGGTACACTTGTCGTACCGGACTATAAGGCTGTTTTGTTGCAGGCGGTCGAGCACGATGCGCAGGTGACGGAGGTGTTCCTCTTTTGAGGAGAACACAAGTATGTGTCCACATAACATACACAGAAGGGGAGGTCCCCTAAGATGCCATCCATAAGACGTTGAAACGTGGCCCCAGCATTACGAAGGCCAAAACAGGAGTAATTGAAGGTGTATGTACCAAACGGAGTGGTGATGGCGGTCTTGGGGATGTCTTCTGGGTTCATAGGCACCTGATAATACCCCTTCAGGAGGTCGAGCATAGAGAAAACCTTCGCTTTGTGCAGGTAGGAGGTTATATCGTCAATGTTTGGGGGGGAGGGTAGTGATCCGGTTCTGTTTGCATGTTCAGGCGCCTGTAATCCCCGCACGGACGGAGGGAGCTGTCTTTCTTCAGAATGATGTGTAAGGGTGACGACCATGGGCTGGAAGCCTTTTGACAAAGGCCCATTTCCTCCATTTCAGCGAGCGACTTTTGGCGGTTGCCAATCGTTCCGGTGCCAGACGTCTGAATTTTGCGAAGACTGGGGGTCACGTTGTCATGATATGGTGATAAATACCGTGATTGGCAGGAGCCGTGGGCGATTGGCGAAGTTCTGGACGGAAAACTTCCGGGTACGACGTAAGGAGGTGGGCGTAGGCATCCGTGGGTGCGCTGATGTGGAGACCGAGGTTGGAGGGGGCGGGTTGAAGAGGTGTCGACAAGTACGAGTCTGCGTTGACCAATCGTCGGTGGGCGACTTCGACCAGAAGGTGGAAATGAGAGAGGAAATCCGCACCGAGGATTGGCAATGAGACGTCAGCAATGATAAACTTCCAATTAAATTTACCGTTTCCGAACGATAATGTGAGGTTCTCATATCCGTAGGTGGTTATCGCAGATCCGTTAACAGCTACCAAGCGGACGTCGGTAGACGTAGACAGACTACGTCGTGTCCTGAAGAGTTCCCTTGGCAAAAGGAAACGACAAGCACCCGTGTCTACCAAAAATCGCACGCCCGTTCCTGCATCATGTAAAAAGAAAAGATTAGAAACACGGGAGGCCACCGCCACGAGCGATGGCCTACTTACACGTTTTTTAGCCACTGACAATCCTTGGCTCATTTCTTCGCAGTTGCCCCGAATCTTAAGTGGGAGGTAGTAAGTGGCTGTAGAAGTCGTTGGTTGGGGTGCGAGCGAATGGTGGGTGGTGGGCGGCTTTGTCGCCGCTTTGGCACGTCACGGGGTAGGCGTGTATGTCCTACAGCATTCACGTCAGCTTCGGGTGATGTTGAATAGGCGTCCTCTTCGTCAGGGGTGGAGGCGTTGATGGAGGTCTTGAAGTGGCTGTCCAGAAGGGTGTCGGCTTTGGTCATCAAGTCCTTAATGGGTAAACTATCGACATCGGGTATGGCAGCGCTTATAGGTCCGGGTAAACGGCGTATCCAAAGGGCACAAAGTAGGTTCACCTCATGAGGAGAGCCGTCTGCGGCAGGTTGCAGGCGAGCAATACTGGTCATTTCCCTGAGGGCGAGCGAAGCCCTTTGGTCCCCCAACGGTTGTTGCGAGAACTGAAAAAGCTTTGCTATACGGGCGGCTGGCGACGGCGAGTACTGCTGCAGAAGGTATGTTTTGAGGGCGTCATACGTTATTGGGGTGTCTCCTTGTTCATAAAACCAGTAGGATATTTCCGGGAGGGTGTCCTCGGGTATCGCTGCGAGAACATAATCTGCTTTGGTGGTTGAGCGAGTCACGCCCTTGATGGGAAACTGGACTTCCGCGCGCTGAAACCAAGCAAACGCCTCTCCGCTGGCGAATGATGAAAGTTTCAATAGGGGAGTCGCAGCAATAACTTCCGTAGAGTCCTCCATGGTACCAACGATGGAGGGGCGAGGGGGGGGGTTTGGAAGGCGGGAGGAGCGAGTCGACTTCCGGGGTCACCAATGTGACGAGGCGAGAGAAGGTTGTGACTCAAAGGCAGGTTGAAAGCAACTGAGTAAATTTATTATAGAACACTCTCCTTTATATACAAAAGCTCAAAGCAACAAGAAATTTCATGAAAACAGACACTGTTACAGAGGAGAAAAGCAGACATATTTAATCTGGTTCATTTTAGTGCGAGGGAAGAGCGAAGATACAAGCATAATATATACACAAAATGAACTATGTACGATCGTGTGACACACGGTTGGTACACCAGGCATTTATTATTTTAAAAACGGATATATTGACATAAAGGAGTGATATTACGGTCACCAACGTAAAAGAAAATAACGAACGGTAAAATTTACGGTCCCTTGTATTTTAAACAGTATATTTTTACAAAGAATTTCAGATTAAAATTACGGTTTTTTTTTAAGTGAATATTACTTTGCAAGACTCTATGGTCACCTTGCTTATTTGACTTATTATGCAAACAAAAATACTGATGTAAATGTGTTAGTATTGGTGAAGGAGAACATCTTTTTTTTGGGGGGGGTGATACCAAAGACGATAATTGTACAGTTGGCTTCATTAATTCCGGTACACATTATAGGTAGTTAAGGAGACGTCAGTGTAGCGGAATCAATAAAGCCAACTCTACATATATCCAATTCTTAGTATAGTAAATATCATGTTTACTTATTTACCTCATTTCAAGGAAATGAGGCCCTTTACAATCGAACTTTTCACAGCTCTAAACATGACAATTATGGAACGCCTGTTTGTGTGAGCGTGTCTTGGTAACTTCTTATATCGGAAACTTCTTAGTTTTCTGCCGGTTGTACAGTTGGCTTCATTAATTCCGGTACACTGATGTCTCCTTAGCTTCCAATGAAGTTTACCGGAATTCGTGAAGCCAACTGTACAATTACTATTATCGTCAAAGTATCACCTTCTCCTAGATACAGTTCCAGCAATAGTGATCAAGTTACCAGCAACAATCTCTCTCTCTCTCTCTCTCTCTCTCTCTCTCTCTCTCTCTCTCTCCAATTGCTTCACCCTGGAAAATAATACCAAGCACGGCATCCATGTCGTCAACAACTTTTTTCTAAAATGTTTTGAAAACTTATTAACTTTAAAGCGCTCTCTCTCTCTCTCTCTCTCTCTCTCTCTCTCTCTCTCTCTCTCTCTCTCTCTCTCTCTCTCTCTCTCTCTCTCAAATTTATTCATTACTTTCAAATTTCTATCTCTCCCCCACTCGAAAATTTATTACCTCTAAAGTTCTCTCTCTCTCTCTCTCTCTCTCTCTCTCTCTCTCTCTCTCTCTCTCTCTCTCTCTCTCTCTCTCTCAATTTTAAAATTCCCTCCATCTCTCTCGAAAATTAATTACCTTTAAAGTTCTCTCTCTCTCTCTCTCTCTCTCTCTCTCTCTCTCTCTCTCTCTCTCTCTCTCTCTCTCTCAAGGCACCGACAGCATTTCGATTCCCTTCCGAGCTGTAACTTCTTCTCGCTTCTTAATTTCAGTCAAAAGAAAATTGAAGGACGGCAGCACACGCATGGCTGGTTGTAAGACACGAGGTATAATACTCCTTGTCTCATTAATGATATTTTTATTTCACCTTTTGCCAGTTTTATTATTCGTCAAGGATTTCTTTACGAGAATTTCGCCAGTTTTGTGTAGATTGAGCCTATTTGTTGACACGACATTCGCACACACCAATGCGAGATCAAATTACGCCATTGATTCCATATGTCATGTAAAACATTTCTTTGTGTGTGCATGTTTATGTATATGTATATATGTGTATATATATACATATATATACACATATATATATGTATATGTATATACATATATATATATATAAACATATAAATATATATAAATACATATATATATAGATAGATAGATATATATATATATATATATATATATATATATACATATATATACATATATATATATAAATATATATATATATATATATATATATATATATATACATATATATATATATATATGTATATATATATCTATAAATATTTATATATATTTATATACATATATATATATATATAAATATACATATACAAATAAATATAAATATATATATATACATTTATGTATATATGTGTATATATATATATATATTTAAATATATATATATATATATATATATATATATATTTGAATATATATATATATATATATAAATATATATACATAAATATAAACATATAAATATATATATATATATATATATATATATATATATATATAAAAATATAAATATATATATATGTATATGGATACATACATATATATATATATATATATATATATATATATATATATATATATATGTATATATATATATATATATGTATATATATATATATATATATATATATATATATATATATATATTACACTATAGTCGCGTTCTTAATTCACAGTCTCCTTGAATGAGAATTTTTATGCATATTAGTTAGTTTACTTTAGTTTAAAGGAGGCTCATGAATGGTAGAGGCAAGGGATAGTGCCCTAGAGGCTGCCCATAAATACATATGATCAGCGCACAAGCCCCCTCTCCACCCAAGCTAGCACCAGGGAGGGCCACACAATGGCTATTGGCGAGTCAGCAGCTAGATCTATAAGCTCCCCCAAAGCGCCCATTCTTAACTCACAAGGATGGTGAGGTTGCAGACACTATAAGAAACTTTCCAGTTTGAGCGGGACTCGATCTCCCGTCCAGCAGATCGCCAGACAGGGACGTTTCTAATAGGCTACCACAACCCTATGCAAACATGAAAATGTGTTACAATTAATATGTCGTTTCTTCTTTCATTCAATATTCAAGCAAAAGACACGTATACATATAAAGAGTTTCAAGTGTTGGCAGTCTCTACGAATTCTCCTTTTCAAGTAGATGCTCATTCTATTATTATTATTATTATTATTATTAGTATTATTATTATTATTACCTACGCTACAACCCTAGTTGAAAAAGCAGGATGCT
>NC_090725.1:50524891-50529891 GCF_036898095.1 Palaemon carinicauda | reverse complement strand
GCTGCTGATGGCTCAGCAGGTAGACGCGTAGGCTGAGGCTCCCATAAACCCTGCATCCTTAGCTCACAAGGATAGTTAGGTTGCAGACTCTTAAGAAATTAACAAGTTTGAGCGGAACTCGAACCCCAGTCCGGCGATCACCAGGCAAGGGCGTTTACACTAGGCCACCACAACCCTTTGGCATGGAAGCGTACACAAATACCTTTATACAGTCTTTTTATTTATGAGAGTTAGTGTGCAGTAATTTTTCGTTGGGGCTTATGTCTGTCACGCAGAACACTTAAAAACGACGTCCGAAATTGTATATATTTTTTACTTTATTCTTCATTAATAATGTAAAAGTAGAGCAAGTTAGAAGGCAAATATGTTTGATATATTAACTGTACCTAACACTCGAGAAATACAAACAACTACTGTAATAAAAACTATCAACCACGCGACTGGCAGGTCGTTTATACAGAACAAAATAACTGAAAGAGTGTTTGCGCTTTCTCCAAAAAAAAAAAAAACAGAATATGTGATATAAAGCCGCTGTCATGAACGCACCCAGAACTAATGACATACTCTGATACAGAACGCGCCCACCAAAATAATGACACACTTTGGCGGGGAAATATTGAACTAAGTCATGCCATCAGGTGGCCAGTGACCTCGCTAAGACGAACACGCTTATCCAGCGATGGCATGGCGTTTTATTTGATCGGGATCGAATAGAGACAGTTTCAAGAGTTAGGGTGGAAAGATATGGACGGAAAAATCAGAAAATAGAGGACAGGGAAATGCATTAGAAGAGGCAGATCCGTTTATAATAAAAGTTCAAACAGCAGTCACCAAAGAGAAATGATAAGAGACGAAAGTCTAAAAAGAAGAAAGATAATAAATCAAGGTCGATAAATAAAAGTGTGGGTAGACTAATTTGTTATTGAGCGCTCACTACACGAATTTCTTGTTGAAGCTACCTGACTCGATGAAAAGATAATGAAGAAAAAGCTAAAGGAAAAGAGATGAAAGTCCAAAAAAAAGAAATATAATAAATGAAGCACATTAGATAAAAGTGGGGTAGACTCATTTGCTATTGCACGACCACGACACGACGTTCTTGTTGAAGCTACAAGGCTCGATGATAAGATATTAAAGGCGACTTCGTACGGTAGAGAATTTATAGCTAAAGAAAACCTCTTCTTTTGCCTTTTACATGACAAGACTCGTGAGGTAATCTTAATTACCATTAAGGGTTTTGTTTTACCAGTATGTTAACATTATCGACTATACATGACGGTGTAATGTAATAATGAGGTGGAAAAAGAGGGAAGCGTGAACACTGCTGTGAATATTTAAGAAGCTTTACGAGCAATAAGTGTAGTTTGGAAGTTAGGGGTGGAAAGGTTTTATTGCAAATAGGAAAACAAATGTCCCTAATATTATAGAATCACCCCTATATTATTAAGAGCAATTGCCTGGCTATATATATACATATATATATATATATATATATATATATATATATATATATATATACATATATACAATATATATATATACAATATACATATATACAATATATATATATATATATATATATATATATATATATATATATATATATACACGTATGTGTATGTGTATAAACGGACGCAAGTGGAAGGACATGTCTGACGCCTTTGTTCTGCAGTGGGCTAGTAAAGGCTGATGATGATATATATATATATATATATATATATATATATATATATATATATACATATATATATATATATATACATATATATATATATATATATATATATATATATATATATATATTTCTTTCCGGTCAAGCTCAGAGGCGTTGCCAAACGCTTAACTACTCGGTCTCTCCCCTTCCTTCGGGTAGGGGGAGGAGAGTGTAGTCATATAATAGTGAAGGTGTATCCTGAGAGGTACACTCAGAAACCACATTCTCCCACAAATTCCCAGAACTACCGTGTTGTAGTTAGGAAAGGCGATGGGAAGGGTTGAATCTGTGAGTGCATTTCTATAAACATCTTTAGCCGTCATTTCTGAACGTTTGCATATACTAGTTATACATATAACAGTATGAAACATTAATTAATTAAACATTAAAACCCTAAAGAATAAGGTTGTGTAACAAGAAGAGCTATAAGAGATAATTGGGGTACACTTCATTTAAAGGAACAATAAAATTTGCCAATAACATAGGGATAAGAGAGAAAGAATGAAAATATGAATTTACGTAATCCAAACAGATGAGAACATAAGCCCTTTAGGAGGTATAAATAGTATTCAGTCTTAAACGATTCTCTCTCTCTCTCTCTCTCTCTCTCTCTCTCTCTCTCTCTCTCTCTCTCTCTCTCTCTCTCTCAAATGGTACGTTCCATGAGGGTACTCGATAGTGTCCTCTCTGGTTCTTTGTATAGGGTACTCGCTAATGCCCTAACTACTTCCGTCAGGGTACTCGTTAGTGATAGAATTGGTTCTGTGAAGGTACTCATTAGATTCTTATCTTTTTCTGTGAGGAGGCTCGTTATAGTGTCTTGTCTGGTTTTGTGAGGGTGTGCGTTACAGTGTCCTATCTGTTTGTGTGACAGTACTTGCTATAGTGCCTTATTTGGATCTTTAGTTCGGTATAGTGTCCTCTTATAATGTTCTTTCTGATTATGTGAGGGTGCTTGTTATAGTCTCCACACTCTTATAATGTTCCCTCTGATTATGTGAGGGTGCTTTTTATAGTGTCCATACTCTTATAATGTTCTCTCTGATTATGTGAGAGTGCTTGTTATAGTGTCCTAACTGGTTATGTAAGGGTGCTCAATATACGTGGTGTCCCAAAAAATGTATACACTCTTTGGATTCTTATAAGTTGTTCAATTTATTGATATTAACGTGGAAAACAGATTCATTGGATAGAAACTATGCACATTTAAAGATTTTCACTGTGAACTCTCAGATTCTTTAAATGTGCACTGTTTCTCTCCTATGAATCTGTTTTCCACGTTAATATCAATAAATTGAACAACTTGTAACAATCCAAAGGGTGTATACATCAATTTGGGACACTCTGTAGTGTTCTACCTGCTTCTGTGATGGTGTATATTATAGTATCTGGTCTGGTTCTGTGAGGGTGTTCATCATAGTGCCCTATCAGATTCTGTGATGGTGCTAGTTATACTGTCCTATCTGGTTCTATGAGGTTCTTTTCGTAGTGTCCTATCTGGTTCTGTGAGGGTACTCGTTATATTGTCCTATCTGGTTCTGATTAATTTACAAACAGTACATAAAGACTACTAGATCGCACGGCTTTGGCCTAAAGACAGAATGGCATAACCCTGTAATGCAGAAGCCTCAAGGTCATCCTTGTGGAAAGGATACAATCTGTAAGACTCCCATGGTAAGATGCAATTCCACTGCCTTGTCAACATTATTTACTTGAAGGCTAAGGATGTTGTGTTAAGCATGCAAAGGAGGATTCAAAATCTACTCTTGTAAAAACTACAGTGGACCCCGTATTTAACTATACTTAATAATCATCCCACTGAAAGGAATGATTCCATATGTTTAGGGCTACTGATAAGCCCTTGATAAGTCACAATAGATCACTGCACTAAAAAGTCTCAGCGTAATGACCACTGATTGGGAAGAGGTAAAATAACAAAAGGTTGATCCTACTGAGTTGACAAAGTTGTAGACCCCCTTGAACACACATTCAATAGAGTCCTTTGTCAATTTTCAATCATATCTAAAATCATAGCTGTACTTTGCATAAACTTTCACCTGATAATCTTAACTATTATTATTATCATTACTACTAGCTAAGCCAAAACCCCATTTGAAAAAGCAGGATGCTATAAGCCCATGGGCTCCAACAGAGAAAATATCCCAGTGGGGAAAGGAAATAAGGAAACCAATAGAATAGTGTGTCTGTGTGTACCCTCAAGCAAGAGAATTCTAACCCAAAACACTAGAAGACCATGGTACAGAGCCTATGGAATTACTCGTAACCAGAAAACAATGGTTTGAATTTGAAGTGACCTTCTCCCAGATGAGCTCCTTACCATAGCTAAAGAGTCTTCTACCCTTAGCAAGTGGAAAGTACCCACTGAACGATTACAGTGCAGGAGTTAACCCCTTGAGTGAAGAAGAATTGTTTGGTTATCTTAGAATTGTCAGGTGTAAGAAGAGAAAGGAGAATGTGTGAATTATAAGCCAGACTATTCGGTGTATATGTAGGCAAAGGAAAAATTATCCATAACTAGAGAGGAGTCCAATGCAAAACTAGGTGGCCAATCAAAAGACACAATACCTCTCTGGTGGTAGTATCTCAATGGGTGGCTAGTTCCTTGGTCAACCTACTATCTACCAACTACCTTTCCCCACATAGTCATGGGGAAAGACGTGCATATATATATATATATATATATATATATATATATATATATATATATATATATATATCCTTGTTACTTATGGGCAGGTAACACGCAAAGCAAGTCGGAATTTCTCCTCAATCTGTTGCCGGTTCAGGTCGAAAACAACTCGGCAAACAGTTGTGAGAAACAAAAAGTTTCCATAACTGGCCAGAGGCTATAGGGAACCGGATGATGCTGCAAAGAAAAAAAAAAATATTGGAAACGTCCCTGCCTGGTGGGACGAAAGATCAAAGTCCCGCTCAAACTATAGTTTCTTGTAGTGTCTGTAACCTCATCATCCTGGTGAGCTAAGGATGCGGGTTTGGGGGAGCCTATAGGTCTACCTGCTGATCATCAACAACCATTGCCTAGCCCCTGGTCCTAGCTTAGGTGAGAGGGGCTTAGGCGCTGATTACATGGATATATGGTCAGTCTCTAAGGCATTGTCTTGCTATGGTATTTTCACTGTCCACTGCCAATGCCATTCATGAGTGGCCTTTATACCTTTCATCTGGCCAGATCCTATAGGGAACCGGATGACGCCACCATGGAAAATACAGCAATAATCATGTGAGAAGTGAAATACATAAATCT